>NC_046659.1:37158934-37174557 GCF_010883055.1 Belonocnema kinseyi
ATATATATATTATTAATATTAATATTATAATTATGTTATATTATATCATATTATAATAGTCTTCTTTATATCTCGATCCGCATTCAAAAGAAATTAAAGAAATCGGTGATTTAATGATATTTGAAGATTTCGCGCAATTTAAAAGTAAAAATATATATGCAATATCAGAATATTAATATCTTCATTAATATTTCGTTGCATATTATATTGTCTTCATTATATTGTATACTTTATTTTGTGTATATTATTGTACAACAGGGTTTCTGGTCGGGGACCGACCGAGCTATGTTTGTTTTTTAAGAGTCTAGTCGTGCGCTGGTCGGAGACTCGCTAGGCAAAATTGATGTCAAAACCCTAGTCGGGGGCTGACTGGGCTCTGATCGGACAAATCTTATGATCGAACGTTCAGACAGCAGTTGGTCGGGTGCTGATTGGCAATAAGAAAAATGTTAAACTTTGTTTATGACTTAATTTTTTTCTGATTTCATTAAGAAATGGATGAGTATACCCACATGGATGTTCCATGCGTGAGAATATATTGGATGAATACTCGTATCTTTTTGGCACTATAAATTTTAATGTTTCATGAGTGCAGAATTACAAACAATGCATTTTGTGACAAAAATACAATTTTAAAAAGTGTGTCCACAAATGTTTGAACAATATAAAAAAACTGCAGAACTGTGATGTAGAAATAGGCACTTGATCTGAATAATTATCTTTAATGGTATGAAAAAACAGGTACGACAAATAAATTTATACATAAACTAAATTCAACTAATAATGCCTAACTCAGAGTCGTCTTTATTTAAAAGATAATTTATAACTAGTTAGCCCCTCTTGATTCACGAGCAGAAGAATCAAGATCTTCCGTGTTCGCTTGTGCGACGACGACTGAACTGTTCAACGACACACTCACAAACGCAGTCAGCAAGTTTACTTGCCGAAAAACAATACATTGCGAATAGAATGATTCATATGGAAGAGAAAGTAATTACAAGATTAAAATATAAAAGTTGATATTCAGAACAGGATAAGATTTGAAGCATTTACATAAAAATAGATTAACATACAGTTAAATAAATATATGATAGGTAAAACATAATTTGGAATAAAAAAAACATTAAAAATAGAAAAATCAGTCAAATCCAAACATTCCGCCCACTTCATTTGGACGAAATGATAAAGAAAAACGATCTCATACATGCATTCATAACAAACCACAAAAAAAACAGAACCATGGTAAAAAATAAGAAAATCTACTTGTAAAAGTTACACCACTTCCTTCACATCCTTTGGCAGGAGACACAACTTCACTATAGGCCTTTCTAAAACACCACCCATGGTGCGAAGAGTCACTACACGCACAAGACCGTGTGATACTGGATGTAAATTGATGATACGGCCTAAGGCTTATTTGGTTGGTGGAAGGTTCTCATCTCGAATGAGAGCTAGGTCACCAATCTCCATCGATGGACAGGTTGATTTCCATTTGGATCGGGGTTGCAGTTCCTTCAGTTAATCAGAAGACCACCGGTGCCAAAAATGTTGCTGCATTTGCTGAACAAGTTGCCAACGAGTTAAGCGAGTAACAAGCACCTCAAAAAAATTCGGTTCCGGTATGTTATTGAGAGACTCTCCGATTAAAAAGTGTCCTGGAGCAAGTGCGCTGAGGTCTTCAGGGTCATCAGACATAGCATGCAAAGGACGAGAATTCAAACAAGCCTCCACTTGGGAAAGAAAGGTGGTCATTTCCTGGAATGTCAACGTTCTATCTCCGAGAACTCGTCGAGTGTGGTGTTTAGAAGACTTCACAGCTGCCTCCCAAAGTCCGCCAAAATGAGGTGCACCTGGTGGATTGAACCTCCACTTAGTGCCGTCAGCAGTAAGCACTGAAGCAACGAATTTTGATTCTTTCGAGGCTGAAGAAAACATGGCTCGAATGTTGGCGTCAGAACCAATGAAGATCCCTGGTCACTGGATAATGTTTTGCTAATTCCACGACGAGAAACAAATCTTGCGTAGGCCGCTATAAAGCCATTTGCCGTATAGTCGGATACTACTTCCAAGTGCACAGCACGGGTGGAACAACAAACAAAAACGGCAATATAACCCTTATAAGATTTATAGCCACGGCCCTTGGTGATACGGAGGCGGATAGGTCCAGCGTAATCCACAACAGTGTGTAGGAATGGTCTACTTGGACTTGAACGAATTGCTGGAAGATTTCCCATTAATTGCTGAGAGGTGGCTGCTCTCTGACGAAGACATGGTAGGCTTCGATGAATGAATGTTTTGACGACAGACCTTCCTTTCAGAATCCAGTACTGCTGCCTCCAGATTCCGAGGGTGAGCTGAACAGCGCCATGAAGAGAACGTCGTTGATGATACTCGACAAGTAGAGCCGTTAACGTAGATCCCGAAGCAAGAATGAGTGGGTGTTTCTCATCCGGATTTAGAATAGAGTTTTTCAAACGACCGCCTACTCGTAGAATGTATTTAGCATCAATATAAGGTATTAATCGACCTAATTTATTCTTTAAAGAGATCATCTTCCCTGATATCAAGATGTTAATTTCAGCTCCGAAATAATGAGGTTGTTCATGTCGAATCTAGGCCAGGTTTGCAGAATAAAGTTTTAAACGTTTATCAACATTAGTTTTATCGGGTCTGAAGGATGATGACGGTATAGCAGGAATCTCATTAACCAAGCTGTAGTTCGTAAAAGTTTCTCCAATGTACAAAATCGATGAAGAAGCTCCCACAACAATGGAACGATTGTGGCTGTGTTGACTTGCACCTCTCGTTCTTCCATATCCACATTATTCTTCTTCTTTGATAGAGCTCGGACTGGCCAGATGGACGATGACATTAACCAATCCCGTCCTTTCCACCAAAGTGAAAAGAGACTTAAGTTCTTGGCAGGAATACCTCGCGATGCACAATCAGCTGAATTACTCACTGATGGTACATAATGCCAGAGTGCTGAAGGAAGCGTAGTTTGAATTTCAGACACCCGATATGCTATGAAAGTCTTCCATCTCGTAGGATGTCCTTTAATCCTGTCAAGAGTATCAGTTGAATTGCTCCATAAATGTACAGGGACATCCATCTGGAATGTCTGTTGCACATATTGCATTAGGTAAACCAATAGAACTGCTTCACGTAGTTCAAGTCGCGATAAGCTCAACTGCTTCACGGGAGCTACCTTAGATTTGGAAGCCACGAGTGACACATTAGATTCTCCAGAAGCTGGCATGGTAAGAACGTGAACAACAGCGGCGTAAGCTTTTTCCGAGGCATCGCATAATCCGTGTAGTTCTTAAGAACCAGAAGTCTAAGGAAGATTGTCTCGATATTCAAGACATCGATTGTGATCCTTTATCGGAAGAGGATCATCCCAAGAAATCTTTAAGAGCCACAGCTATCCGATGAAGACCTTGGCTCTAATAACCGCTTGGGCTCAAACAACCCAGGGGATCGAAAAGTTGAGCTATCTGGCTGAGAACTGATCGTTTTGTTACGACAGAGACACAAGCTGGTAGATCAACATCAAATATGAAGACATCTTCCTCTGGATAGCAATAGAGACCCAGTATTTGAACAAATTGTTGAGTTGGAAGATACTTTGTTTGCGATGATTTCTGATGTTCTTCAGGTACGTTCTATAATATTTTAGGATCATTCGACATCCACTTTCGAAGGGGGAATCCGCCCACTTTGAATAGATGATGTAACTGATTCTGAAGAAGTATAGCTTATTCCAAGGTATTCGCACCTGTAATTACATCATCCACGTAGGTCCCCTTTTAAATTGCTTTGGCGGCAGGAGGATAGTATTGTCCCTTGTCAATTTCGAATTGCTGTAGACATCGAAGAGCGAGAAAAGGTGCACACGACAATCCATATGTGACCGTTGTTAGACGAAAACGTTGAACTGGGTCCTCGGGTGATTTTCTCCAAAGGATGAGTTGAAGATCTTGGTCATCTCGATGCACCTGAATCTGTCTATACATCTTTTCGACAACAGCACACACAACGATGACATGGAGTCTCCAACGCAGTACAATATCCATTAAATTGAGTAAAATAGTAGGTCCAACCTGGAAGAATTCGTGGAGCGAAATTCCAACATCTGTTCGCTGAAAACCATTGAAGACCACTCGAAGCTTAGTAGTTGTACTTGAAGTCTTCCAAACTCCATGATGTGGTAAGTAAAACGATCAAGAACTATCTTGATGAACTGAAGTCTCGTTATCGGGAACCATGTGACCAAGAGTGAGATACTTCGCGACGGACTTATCATAAGCCTAAAAAAGGGGCACGTCACGCGCGAGGCGACGTTCCTTGCGAAGTAACATTCGAAGAGCCGGACGATATAAATTTCTGAAAGATTGCCAATTGCACCTCATTAGAAGCCGAACCGCGTGCCTTTACTCCTCAGGTGTGCGAGAATTAGTAGAAACAAAGAAATCCTCACACTCCTCATCATCAGCTGTCAACACGATTTTAGGGGAAATCTCTTGTTCCTTCCAAAAATTTTTGAAGATCAAAAGTCACGACTTCCTGTAAGGAAATATGCATTCCAATAGCTGTGATAGATTCATATCTGGAATCTGTTGATGAATTGCTTATAGTTTTTCCTGATAAGATCCAACCAAAATAGGTCTCCTGTACAACAGTAGCGGTAGAAATTAATTTACAAATATTAAGGAGGAGTAAATATGAATAGGCATTTGCTCCTATGTTCACTTCGATTATCCTATTGCTAACGAAGTCTGGATCCGCCAAACGCAATCCAGATATGTGAGGCCATTCTCCAGTATCCATTTGAAAATGTGGGAGATACGGAGTTAAATGCGGATGCACAAGCGCATCTAAATTATATTTAAAATCAGATTTAAAATATGGTGATAAAATGCATGAGACGGCACCATTTGTCATGTATGCACGTTTTTTACCTACAGTTAGAAGGCCTAAGTAATAACTCGAGCGAGACAGCCTGAACCGTTATGCGAGAGAGTCTGAAACCAGTGAAACTTCAGAACCGATATCAAGGAGGGCGCGCACTAACTCCGAAGTACCATTACTTGAAGTGACTGGCATAATAGCTGTAGGTAATAGACCCTTAACCCGAGGTCTAGTCACGTGATGAGCAAACAGATGATGTGTCGTTGTTGACTGTGATTTCTCTTCTTCATTTGTTGATGATTCTTTAATATGATTAATTGCCGGTATGTCCTGATAAAGAATGGTGTGATGTTTCTTGTCACATATTTGACACTTTCTCGATGACGAACAATCGTTCCCTAGATGCTGACGTACACAATTATAACATAGTTTTTTATTTGAAGCCAGCTCCTTTCGTTGCAGTGTATTAAATGCTCGGAATTGTGGGCAGTACATTAAGAAATGCTACTGTCCACAGTAGTAGCACTTTCGACCGTGATCATCGATCTGGTCAGTAGTGACATACGATGTAGCTTCTGCGCTCTTTCTTGAGCCACGATAACCCTGGTTCCGTTTCGATGCCTGAGAATTCGCAAAGACCTTGAAATTGAGGAATCCTTGGATGCTGAAGATGAAGCTCCAGCTTCTGTTGAATTTCCCCCAAGCACTTCCAAAGTACACACTCTGTTGCTGAGGAATACACGCAAGGATTGGTAAGAAGGAGGTTCGGTTGAGTCACCAAGTGACGTTTCCCATTTACGTCGAGTGTGATGATCCAAGCAATTGGTCAAAAAGAAAACCAGAAAGGGAGACCAACTGTCAATCAAACAATCCAATGCTTTAAGAGCTTCTAAATTTTCTATTGCGGTATTGACCAGTTGATTGAGACCGAAAGCTGATTCTACTGACAAAGGTCACAAGGAAAAAATAGCCGATAAGTGACAACTGATTAGAATTCGCTTATTCTCATATCGATCAACCAACTACTTCCACGCGCGCTTGTAATTATCATTTGTGACAGGAATGTTTTTTAATAACTAAGCCGGCTCACCAGATAAGTTAGTTTTTAAGTGTTGCAATTTCACGAAATCCGCAATTTCCGGATTTTTATTGATTAATGATTTGAACAAATCTGAAAAATTCGACCACTCAGTGTAATCACCTGAAAATATAGGCAAAGTTATTTTCGGAAACGATTTAGTGGAATTAGAAGAAATACGAGGGATGACATTAATTGATGATTCATTTGCATCAGGAGATGGAAGTGCATCGAATGCATCGAAGTACAATCTCTTTGAAGTTGTGAACCACTCCTCAACTACAACTTCGAACTCCTTGAAACGAGTCCTTAATACGATTAGCAAGTTTCAATTACTCGAGAAGGAATATTTCAGTCTGTTGTATTGACATTTTGACGCCAATGCAGAACACAACAGAAAAACTGCAAAAACACGAACGAAATGATTCAAGTATTGAGTCGACGTCTCAAAGAAATGACACGAGAGTCATGAGTTGTAATTTCAAACACTTTAAACGTCTTGAGAAAAGTCTTCCATGCGTGAGAATAGATTGGATGAATATCTTTTTGGCACTATAAATTTTAATGTTTCATGAGTGCAGAATTACAAACAATGCATTTTGTGACAAAAATACAATTTTAAAAAGTGTGTCCACAAATGTTTGAACAATCTAAAAAACCTGCAGAACTGTGATGTAGAAATAGGCACTTGATCTGAATAATTATCTTTAATGGTATGAAAAAACAGGTACGACAAATAAATTTATACATAAATTAAATTCAACTAATAATGCTTAACTCAGAGCCGTCTTTATTTAAAAGGTAATTGATAACTAATTAGCCCGTCTTTATTCACGAAAAGAAGAATCAAGATCTTCCGTGTTCGCTTGTGCGACGATGACTGAACTGTTCAACGACACACTCACAAACGCAGTCAGCAAGTTTACTTGCCGAAAAACAATACACTGCTAATAGAATGATTCATATGGAAGAGAAAGTAATTACAAGATTAAAATATAAAAGTTGATATTCATAAAAGGATAAAATTTGAAGCATTTACATAAAAATAGATTAACAGATAGTTAAATAAATATGTGATAGGTAAAACATAATTTGGAATAAAAAAACATTTGAAAATAGACAAATCGATCAATTCCAAACAAAGTGCTAATACAACATTTTTTACTTGTTAGTACTTATAATTTGTAATCGTTTTATTTTGAATGATTCTCATAAATAAATTTTCTAATTTTAAAAGGCTATTTAAATGTTTTCGGTTCAATAGATAAATGCAACTTCAAACGCTTAAACCTCCAGCACAATCATTTACAGCTAATTAATATTAATGGTAATATTAGTATCTGTTGATATAATAGTATTATAATTATAATATCATATATAGTTAATTATATATTATATTAATTATATTATAATGTCATGACATATAAGTATAAAATATATCTGGTGTAATAGTATTAATCACGGAATTAATATTCTGATATTGCATATAGAAGAATTAATCGCACGAAACATTGAAATCATTAAAATCGCTAATTTCTTGCATTTCTTTAAAATGCGAAATAGTTGAAGGAAATTATAAATACTGTTCTATGTAAAATTGAAATTATCTACCAATTTGAAATTGTTTCCATTCGATGGAAATTCTTCAACTTGATTTATATGTTGTATTTTTAAGGAAATAAGATGACATGTATGTAACCGATCTCACGGAAAGTTTTGTTTGACAATATTGTGAATATTTGAATTTTAAAAACTGATAAAATGATAACGTGAATTGTCAAAAAATTGTCCAAGTTTTTCTTTAGTGTGTGATATTGTTTAAACTAAAAAGAAAAAGGTAAATATTTGCACTATAAATCCATCTGTCTTACCTATCCATAAATATTTATATCAATAGCTTAAAAGAAAACCCCTTTCAAAGAAATATGTGGATAATTTCTTGAGAGCACAACTACGACGTTGAAGTTTGCCACAGATATGGATTTCAAAGTTGTGTAATTAATTTTAAAAAAACAAAGAGTCATATCGAAAAAGTAAAAACACCTCTGGATTTGTCTCGGAAATATCACGATGCGGATTTTTTTTTAACAATTTTTTAAACAATTACGCCATTTGTTATTTTTCTGCAATTGTTATGAACAAAGTATGCATCAGGTCAAAAAACCAAGTGCCTCAGGTCGAAAAACCAAGTGTTTATAACAATTGCAGAAAAATAACAAATAGCGTAATTGTTAAAAAAATTGTTTTAACAAAAAAACAAAGAATGCACATCGAGATATTTCCGAGACGAATCCAAAGGTGTTTTTACTTTTTCGATGTGACTCTTAGTTTTTTTATATTAATTACACAACTTTGAAATCCATATCTGTGGCAAACTTCAACGTCGTAACTAAACAACAATACAACTGTAAAAGCGGATAATTTTTAAAAAATCTCACAAATATTATGTTTTATATCCCAAAACAGATGTAATAATTATTTAGTTTGTAAAATATAAGGAAAAATCGTTATAAAAATATATAATTTTTTGGGAATTGGTTAAATTTTTACAATTTTTATTATGTAACTATTATTACTAAAAGATAAGAATTTAAAAAATCTCAATAACACTTGTTAGGAAAAAATAAATAAAACTTCGAAATGTATTTTACCAATTTCGCGGAAAAAAAGTTTTTGCAATGTTGTGAGTACATGAATTTTTACAGGTATTGTCAAAAAATGATCTAAGTTGAGTAGAGAACCTGCAATTGATCCATTGATTAGCTACAAACTTTGAAAACTTACATTACTAAATTGGAAGGAAGGTTATGTAAGGAAAGAGAACCAACAATTTTGAGCTTCATAAAAAAATAAATATATCAGCTGGGTGGAAAAAGCCTGAAAAGCATAAAAAACCACCGAAAAGTACCTAAAAAAAATTTGGGAAGAAAAAAATAAAAAGAAGTGCCCCTCGCCTCTAACAAACTAAAAATAAATAAAATCATTTTATATAATATTTACATAAAAAACAAAATAGCGGTGCTTTCTGAACGTAAGTCACCTCGCCTCTCACAAACGGAATATAAATAAAATCATTTTATATAATATAAACATAAAAAACAAAATCGGGGTGCTTTCTGAACGTGAGTCCCCTCGCCTCTCACAAACGAATTTTTATTTAAAGATTGCAATACATCTTATGGAATCTTAAAGTTTCTTATTAAATTTTAAAGAATTTCACGAGATTTTTATGATGTGTGAATAATTTTCTGAAATTATAAAGGATTTTATAGAATCTTATTAGACTTTAAAGAATATTTTAGATTTTATGGGATTTTAAGTATTGTATTGGAATTTTAAGGAATTTACAGATATTTGTAGGAATTTCGAAAAATTTCAGCAAACTTTGAAGAATTTCAATAGATTTCCAATTATTTGAAAAGATTTTGATGCATTTTAAGGAATTTTCAAGTCCCTTGTGGGACCATTATTAAAAATTGTTTTGCTATACGTTCGACGAAAAAATGCTATCTATATATTTTTCAACCGAATAGAAACAATTTCAAATTGGTGGATAATTTCAGTTTTACATAGAACAGTGTTAATATTAATATTCTTTCAACTATTCCGCATTTTAAAGGAATGCAAGAAATTCGCGATTTGAATGATTTCAATGTTTCGTGCGATTAATTCTTCTATATGCAATATCAGAATATTAATTCCGTGATTAATACTATTACACCAGATATATTTTATACTTATATGCCATTACATTATAATATAATTAATATAATGTATAATTAACTATATATGATATTACAATTATAATACTATTATAATTATAAGAATCATTTGAAGTAAACCAATTACAAATTATAAGTACTAACGAGTAAAAAATTATCTATTAACACTTTTTAAAATTTCTAGCAATTTTAAATCTTAAAAACCGGAGTTCCAAGCAGTCGTGAAAAAGTATAATATAACCAAATTCTAGGAAGCTATAGTTTGTGATTGTTTAATAACAAATGATTCTCATAAACAAATGTTATAATTTTGAATGTACGGAGGCTATTTAAATTTGTTTGGTTTAATAGATAAATCCAACATCAAACGCTTAAAAACTCCAGCACAATCATTTACAGCTCATTAATATTAATATAATTATAATATCGAAGAAAATAGTGATATGGAGGAGTAATATAGCCTAAGGACAAGAGGAACTGTAACATAGATACAGAAAAAAGCAAAAAACATGGTTTTTCATGTTTTTTATGGTTTTTCAAAACTAAAAAGGGAGAAAATGAAAAACGATCTGAGTACAAATTTGATTACCACGGATTTCAATACATCAAAAACCAGAGCTTCATATTTTTCCACGAAATTTCAAACTTTGCAGGGCTTTGGAAACTGTCGCAACGCATAAAAAACCATATCCCCTGAAACTACAAGGAGCTGATTCGTTTAATTGAAATATGTATATTTTTATGCATATGTAAATACATTAGAAATATATATATACAAAGTCGTTTGGTGGTCAAAGCAAATATTTTCAACATAATATAAGAAGTAAAAAAATTTTTAATTGGTAATCCAACCAGATTACACAAGAATAACACTATTATGTTGTACTCTGCATAGGTGCTTAAAGCTCCTGTGCGCAGCTATTGAAGTTGAAGTCCCATAACTTGCCGTCCGATAAGTGTACACTCCCCTTAAAACGTCATCACACGTACAGCAAGCACACTAATTGTGGTTCTCCCACTACGTGCGCTATTTTGCTAATGATATGCACCCATGACCTAAGCACGCCCACACCAAATATCGTGCTACTAGACGAAAAATACATAAGAAGAATACACCATTCTGGTAAAATGTATGGGATATTTTATTTTCTTAACAATTTTTTTATTACAAACCATAAAAAACCACGTTTTTTGCATTTTTCTTAAAATGTAACTGAGAAAACCCCCTTCGGATTCGGATTCAGCGACGAAAGATAAATAATAATACACCTGTCTGATGATCTGCTCATGCTACGTACATTCCAGGTTAAAATTTTTTGTTTTGTTGTGTTGGTACACTCGTCACGATCATATGTTCACAGTTTTGACTATATAGCTCGTGTTGTTTTTCTGGCAGAGGTGTAAAAGGTTAGAAGGGTTTAGTGTGCTCAGCGATTTTCCTCTTTCGAAAAAAATGGAGCAAAGAGTATGCATTAAATTTTGTGTGAAAAATGGAATTCAGTGCTGTAAAACTCTTGAAATGTTGACAGTTGCATACGGTGAATCTACTCTGAGTAAGAAAAATGTGTATAAGTGGTACAAGTTGTTCCAAGAAGGCCGAGAGGATGTCGAAGACGAACCTCGCCCTGGACGTCCCAGCACGTCAACAACAGATGAAAACGTTCAAACAGTGGAAAAAATGGTGTTGAAAAATCGCCGAATTACCATGAGAGAAGTTGCTGAAGATATTGGCATATCGATTAGCTCATGTCATGTTATCTTTTCGGACGTTTTGGGCATGAGACATGTGTCAGCGAAATTTGTTCCAAAACTGCTTAATTTTGATCAAAAGATCCATCGCATGACCATCGCACAGGAGATGTTGAATGAAGTCAATAATAATCCTGGTTTTCTCAAAAGGGTTATTACTGCGGATGAATCGTGGGTATATGGTTATGACGTCGAAACTAAAGCCCAATCGTCTCAGTGGAAGCATCCTGAGTCTCCAAGACCGAAAGAAGCACGTCAAGTTCGGTCAAATGTGAAGGTTTTGCTCACTGCCTTCTCTGATTACCGTGGCGTAGTGCATCAGGAATTCTTACCGCAAGGTCGTACAGTCAATAAGGAGTATTATCTTCAAGTTATGCGCCATTTGCGAGAAGCGATACGCAAAAAACGTCCGGAACTTTGATAAAACAAATTCGTGGCTTTTGCATCACGATAATGCACCTGCTCATTAATCGTTGCTTATGAAAGACTTTCTGAGCAAGAACAGCACCACAGTCATACCTCAGCCTCCATATTCACCGGATTTGGCCACCAGTAACTTTTTTCTTTTCCCAAAACTGAAAAGACCCATGAAAGGACATCGATTTTCAACGATTGAGGAGATAAAAACTGCATCGCTGAAAAAACTCAAGGCTATACCACAAAATGATTATCAGAACTGCTTCGATGATTGGAAAAAGCGTTGGCACAAGTGTATTATATCGGAGGGGGATTACTTTGAAGGGTACAACATAAATATTGAGGAATCAATGATAATTTTTTGAGAAAACCATAAAGTCACCTTATTTTTTGAACACACCTCGTATGATATCGCAATATTAGGCTATGTAATACCTGCTATTCCCGGAATTCAAATTTTTCACTCTAAAATAATATGTATTAAATTTTTGGTGCGTCATAGAAAATTTACAAGATCTACAACCACTTTCGTGATATTATAACAATTCTCGGTAAACAAAATTCCATTCTGATGACGTCATCGTCGATTCCTAGAATCCTTATATATGTGAAGTAAATTAATTAAACCTTCTCCTTTGATATTTGCCGAGATATAAATAAGAATATTATAATATAACATAATTATAATATTATCATTATTAATATATATATATATATATATATAATAGTATTAATATTTATATTCTTTATATTTTATACTTGAAATAACGTAACCTTAAAATATGCGCATGTAAAAAGGCGCGGAAAGTATTCAAGTTGTAAAAATCGCGTATTTCTTGATTATCTTTTAAATGCAGATCAAAATAGAAAAAAAAAGACTTTTATAATATGATATAATGTAATATAATTATAATATTAACATTAATAATATATTTAATAGTATTAATATAATATTCTACACCTGAAAAAACATAACCTCAAAATCGAAGCATCGAAACCTGGAAATATGAAAATCCCAATTTCTTGATTTTATTTCGAAGCGGATCGATATATAAATAAAACCGCCGAAGTTTTCCAATCGGCAATCGTGCACCTTCGAGTTTTAAAATTCAGAAGAGGAGAAATGGGTTGCGCGCGTAATCCAGTCATGTACATCGTTTCCTACTATATTCACACGCACATAGACCTGTGATAGTATTGGAGTGTACCTCGTTTCAGATCTTGGATCACTGAACTGGCCAGTTAGACGGCTAATCGACTGGGTCGGATAGTGGGCTACGAAATATACACACGTGAATGTATTCGCGCGCGCGCGCGGTTGTATGGTTATGTGGCCGTCCGCGAAGAAAGGGACCTAATACGGAAAAATTCTATTTTTATTTTCTTACGCGAATCGATAGTTTCTAAGCAGGAACGGCAGAACCTGTGTGGTCTAAAGGAGTATTCCACACCTGGAATTTTCCCAGGTGCGGAATTCCATACCTAGGAATTCAGAAGGCATTTCTATATTTACTAATGTTTTTCACCAGTTTTTATTCATATCACAGATTTTTCCAGTAGAGTATTTAGTTTAAAGTATTAAGTTGAAATTGTGTTTATTATATAGGGAAAATATTTATTTAGCACTGCAAACTTTTCATCCAATATTGTAATGTTGTAGATGAAATTTTTCAAACGATGTCTCAGGAAGTTCTTTCATGATTACTGGCAAAAATCAGGAGTGCACAATTTTTTGCGATCATTGCAGATGAAACTTCCGATGCATCTCGTACAGAGTAACTTTCTTGTTTAGTTAGAACCGTTTCTATAGACTTAATTATTAAAGAAGATTTTCTAGACTTTCACGAAACGAAAAATACAAAATCAGCAACTCTGTATCGAATTATCAAGGATGTTATGATTCATCTAGAATTGTTTTTTTTTTAATTACGTGGATAATGTTTCGATGGAGCTGTAAATATGGCCGGAGATATTTTTTGTCTTCAGAAGTGAATACGGGAAGATGAACCAACAGCACTGTATATTCATTGCCGGCCTCGCATAGTAAGACTAGTTGTTCAAGATGCCATGGAAGGTGTTCTACCTGTGAAGAACATTCTTGGCATTCTCAAAGAAGCCATCAATTTTATTCGCGATTCTCTAAAAATATTAGCACAATTTGAAGAACTGTTTATAGGTGATAGCTCAGGTTTAATGCCGTTTTGTCCAACAAGGTGTCTATTTCACATTAAATCGGCAAAAAGAATGCACAATAAAGCGGTGTATAATGCTTGCCTAAACTTTTTCAAAGAAAAGTGCGCCGACCGCGAGTCAGATATATCTGCGTGCGCTAAAGCAGCTGGGGTTTTTAAAAGCATGGACAGTTTCGAGTTCTATACTTCTTCATGACCATTGTAATCTTTATTTTAGAAAGAGTTGAGGTTTTGAATGCTTAACTGCAAAAATGCGAGCTCAGTATTAGTGAAGCGCATAAGAAAATGCGCATCGTCACAGAACACCTAAAAAACTTTTGAAGTTCAGGTTGTGAAGATATTTGGAAGAAAGCTGTTGAAGGTTCGTTTCCCCTAAATCTGCCTGACCCGGAGATTCCTCGCCAGCATTAAAAATTTTCCAGATTCGATCCTGCGCTCAACAATGCTCACGTTCTTTTAATTCCAAAAGAGTTTTATCAAAAAAATTTCTACAAGTTGAATGACTAAGTTATTGTGACAATGAAAGACAAGACTAACTTAGCCTATTTACTTCCAGATTTTATGAGACTAGTATCAATTTTGCACATTTGGAATTGAAATTTCTGGACTTTCAATATATCTATATATATATGTGTGTGTGTGTGTGTGTGTGTGTGTGTGTGTTTGCATGTATATAAGAACATATATATGTATATATTTTAACAACTGTCGGAAATGACGTAGTTGTCAATCGATTCTTAAATTCTCTTGTGTTTTCTGTAACAGTTTCGTGGTATCTCTTGAAGAGGCCTGTCGTACATATACTCGGTTGGCGAAAAAGCCAAATAGAAAATTTTAAATTTTGTATAAATGCACTTTCTTAAAATTGTGCTTCGATATGCAGTTACTAGGAAATCCAGAAACGTACTCAAAGATAACTAATTCATAGCAATTCATTATAATTTTACGATAAAAAAAAATTTTAACCTACAAACTAAAAATCACGCTGAGATTTTGAACCGGGGGGGGGGGGGGGGGGGGGTAACTCTCTTTTTATTGTAAATTTAAAGATGTAGGTCTCAAATAAACACACACAAAAAAAGGAGATATATACATGTGTATGTGTATGCGTATATATGTTTATGTGTGTATATTCATTCTTTTAAGTCGAAACGCCTACAATGAAATTTGTTGTTAATACTTCTTTTTTTGTCAAAAATTGTATTACTTGGCTCAAAACTGAATTATTTCCTTCAAAATTCGGCAATTTTGTCAACATTCATCCTTTTCGTTAAAAATTCTTCTCTTTCGGTGGAAAATCAATTCTTTTGATTGAGAGTGCAAATGTTTGGTTGAAGATTAATCTGGTTTAGTTGGTTGACGTTTTCTTTTCAATTGAAAATTTATCTATATTGTTGAAAATTCAACTGTTTTATCGAAAATATCTGTTTTTGGCTTTGTTTCGGGATTTAAATATTTCTTGAAAACTTGTCCTTTTTTTTTTGGTTTTTTATTTATTCTTTTCTGGATTTACATTTTATATTTCTACAATTTTACACATTTGGAATTGAAATT
>NC_046659.1:37174657-37177009 GCF_010883055.1 Belonocnema kinseyi
TATGTGTATGTGTATGAGTATGTTTATCTATGTTTATGTGTGTATATTCATTCTTTGTAGCCGAAACGCCTACAATGAAATTTGTTGTTAATAGTTCTTTTTTTTGTCAAAAATTGTATTGCTTGGCTCGAAACTGAATTATTTCCTTCAAAATTCGGCAATTTTGTCAACATTCAACCTTTTCGTTTAAAAATTGTTCTCTTCCGGTGGAAAATCAATTCTTTTGATTGAGGGTGCAAATGTTTGGTTTAGCTTAATCTTTTTTAGTTGGTTGACGTGTTCTATTCAATTGAAAATTTATCCATATTGTTGAAAATTCAAATGTTTGATCGAAATTATCTATTTTTGGCTTTGTTTCGGAATTTAAATATTTCTTGAAAACTTGTCTTTTTTTTTGGTTTTTATTTATTCTTTTCTGGATTTACATTTTATATTTCTTCCGTTTTGAACATTTGTAATTGAAATTTCTTGACTTTCAATATATATGTGTGTGTATGTATGTGCATGTATATATGTATGCATACATATGTATATATTTTAACGACTGTCGGAAATGACGTAGTTGTCAATCGACCCTTAAATTCTCTTGTGTTTTCTGTAACAGTTTCGTGGTATCTCTTGAAGTGGCCTGTCGTACATATACTCGGTTGGGGAAAAAGCCAAATAGAAAATTTTTAATTTTGTATAAATGCACTTTCATAAAATTGTGCTTCGATATGCAGTTACTAGGAAATCCAGAAACGTACTCAAAGGTAAGTAATTCAAAGCAATTCATTATAATTTTACGATAAAAAAAAAGAAATTTTAAAGCTACAAACTAAGAATAACGCTGAGATTTTGAACCGGGGGGGGAGGGTTACTCTCTTTTTATTGTAAATTCAAAGATGTAGGCCTGAAATAAACAAAAACAAAAAAGGAGATATATATGTGTATATGTATGTGTATATATGTTTATGTGTGTATATTCATTCTTTTTATTCGAAATGCCTACAATGAAATTTGTTGTTAATAGTTCTTTTTTTTTTTGTCAGAAATTGTATTACTTGGCTCAAAACTGAATTATTTCCTTCAAAATTCGGCAATTTTGTCAACATTCATCCTTTTCGTTTAAAAATTGTTCTCTTCCGGTGGAAAATCAATTCTTTTGATTGAGCGTGCAAATGTTTGGTTTAAGCTTAATTTGTTTTACTTGGTTGACGTGTTTTTTTCAATTGAAAATTTATCTATATTGTTGAAAATTCAAATGTTTGATCGAAATTATCTGTTTTTCGCTTTGTTTCGGGATTTAAATATTTCTTGAAAACTTGTGTTTTGTTTGGTTTTTTATTTATTCTTTTCTGGATTTACATTTTACATTTCTTCCATTTTGAACATTTGTAATTGAAATTTCTTGACTTTCAATATATATGTGTGTGTATGTATTAGCATGTATATATGTATGCATACATATGTATATATTTTAACGACTGTCGGAAATGACGTAGTTGTTAATCGACCCTTAAATTCTCTTGTGTTTTCTGTAACAGTTTCGTGGTATCTCTTGAAGTGGCCTGTCGTACATATACTCGGTTGGGGAAAAAGCCAAATAGAAAATTTTAAATTTTGTATAATTCTTAAAATTGTGCTTCGATATGCAGTTACTAGGAAATCCAGAAACGTACTCAAAGATACGTAATTCATAGTAATTCATTAAAATTTTGCGATAAAAAAAAGAAATCTTAAAACTACAAACTAAAAATAACGCTGAGATTTTCAACCGCGGGAGGGGGGGGTACCTCTCTTTTTATTGTAAATTCAAAGATGAAGGCCTGAAATAAGCACACACAAAAAAGGTGATATATACGTGCATATGTATGTGTATATATGTTTATGTGTGTATATTCATTCTTTTTAGTCGAAATGCCTACAATGAAATTTGTTGTTAATAGTTCTTTTTTTTTGTCAGAAATTGTATTACTTGGCTCAAAACTGAATTATTTCCTTCAAAATTCGGCAATTTTGTCAACAGTCATCCTTTTCGTTTAAAAATTGTTCTCTTCCGGTGGAAAATCAATTCTTTTGATTGAGGGTGCAAATGTTTGGTTGAAGATTAATCTGTTTTAGTTGGTTGACGTTTTCTTTTCAATTGAAAATTTATCTATATTGTTGAAAATTCTACTGTTTTATCGAAAATATCTGTTTTTGGCTTTGTTTCGGGAATTAAATATTTCTTGAAAACTTGTCCTTTTTTGGTTTAGTTATTTATTCTTTTCTGGATTTTAGTTTTATATTTCTTCAAGTTTGCACATTTGGAATTGAAATTTCTTGACTTTCAATATATATGTGTGTTTGTGTGTATGTATGTGCATGTAT
>NC_046659.1:37177109-37178589 GCF_010883055.1 Belonocnema kinseyi
ATTGTTGACAGATGACAATACGCCAATTAGCACAAATGGTAAGTTCCGACAGTGCCTACAAGTGTGCCTACTGGCCGCTAGAAGGCAATACCGGTTTCATATATATACACCTGGTATATATATATACAGGGTGGACACGCTGGGGCTTACATGCATGGCGAGTTGAATGCTACCCGAATTGCATAACAGCAGGGCAAAAGCCATTATACAGGGGTATTTTCATATTTCGCGCCTTTGAATTTTCATTCGGATTGGCCATTCCGTCAAGTCCGTGCATCTTCGGATCAAGTTTATGATAGTTTCCATGGTTGCGTTCGAAACTTTAAACGGATACAAGTGTAAAAACAATATAGGTTATGTTATATAGTAATTACACATAATAAAAGTGTTTAATTAATAATGAAGTGAGACATATGAACTGAGAAGTAAACGTAATTTTTTTTCTTTGCTAATACCATTATAGAATAGCTGCTCAGTGACAAATACTATAAAATAGTAATAATATTCTGCGCTTCCAATGGGCGAAGAGTGGATGGTGTTTAACGCTTATTTTTACTGCATAAAAAAAGGTATGTTATGAATGGACAGGATATGTTTTTAATAAAGTGAATGAAATATTACATGCGTAAACTTTAAATTGATAATGCCTATATTTACTGACAGCGACTAGGGCAAACAGGTGAATCTGAACATAACCGCTTGAAGTTTCGAACGTCATCATGGAAACTCTCATGAACTTGATCCGAAGATGCACGGACTTGGACGAAAGGCCGATCCGAATGCAAATTTAAAGGCGCGAAATATGAAAATACCCTTGTATAATGGTTTCTCCCCTGCTATTGTGCAATTCGGGTAGCATTCATGTTGTTTTTTTGGCCAAAGTCGGTTTTATTTTTCAACGTACTCTCCTTTTAGGCCGATACAGCGAGTCCAACGATTTTCTAACTTTTTGATACCGTCCGAAAAGTACTCGATCGGAAGGTCTCCAAAATACGCCTCAGTTTCAGCTATGAGCTCCTCATTTGAGTAAAAACGCTTACCGGTGAGCCATCTCTTCAGGTTAGGGAACAAGTAATAGTTGCTGGGGGCCAGGTTTGGTGAATACGGTGGCTGAGGAACCAATTCGAAGCCGATTTCATGCAATTTTGCTCGTGCAACTCAGCATCAATGAACAGGCGCATTGTCGTGATGATAAGGCGGTTTTTTCTTCTTCAAATGCGGTCGTTTTTCGTCGATTTCGAATTTTAATCGGTCCAATAATGATGAATAGTATGCTCCGGTTATGGTTTTACCTTTTTCAAGATAATCCACGAATATTATGCCATGTGCATTCCAAAATACGGAGGCCATAACCTTTCCGACCCTTTGTTGCGTTTTAGGACGCTTCGGAGCACTTTGGCCCGGTGGAACCGACTGTTTTGCCTGTTGCGTTGACTCAGGAGTGTAGTAGTGGATCCAGGTTTCATCCATGGTTATGAAT
>NC_046659.1:37178689-37182221 GCF_010883055.1 Belonocnema kinseyi
TCATGGATTTTTTCGACATTTTCTGGTGTAGTGACCTCTTTTGGGCGCCCAGATCGTTCAGCATCAACTGTGCTCTTACGGCCACAACGAAACTCGGTAAACTACTTATGAATCGTTCCAATCGACGGTGCAGAGTCCGGGTAATACTTATCCAGCTGGGCCTGGGTCTCGGATATCGTTTTCTTGCGAAGATAGTAGTGTTTGATCAAAACTCGAAACTCAGATTTTTCCATATTAAAAAAAGCTCGGAGGTTAGTCGCTTCTCAGTGCTATAACTTGTAAATGCGTAAACGTAAATGGCTGAAGTTTGGACAGACGTCATTTGAAGGATCAATATCGACGAAAATGGTTCACATTAGTGACTACTAATGCCATCTCTTACAATTTTCAGGTACTTATCAGACTGCCTAGTATATATATAAATTTTTAGGTAGAAAAATTCAATTTACGATAAAGAGTATCATTTTTCAACTAAAAATGAAAGAGTTACATTATGTCCAAAAATTTCCACGTTTTGCTATTAAAATACATATATGGATACAGCAATTATATTATAATAACACTGCGAATTATAGGTTTGTACTTACCATTTACGAGAAAGACATATGCCTCCTCCCTGCTTCCATCGAAACACTTAACATTGAAATATTTTGATTTCTTATTATTAGGGTGGAAATTTGTTATAACATCCACAAAAAATTTTTCTTTTGTTCAGCGTATCTGCGCGTGTCCGAATACCATAATTCAAATATGGGTACATACAACGGCTGCAAAATATTTCGTCGTTCTCCCGTTCGCGTCGCAAAACTCCTGCCCAGAAACGTACGGACGCGTCGATTAGGTATTTCGGGTTAGGTCGGGGATATACAAGATAAACGCTTCCCCTTTCTCTCTTCACACCTTCGCCTTTCCCGTTTCTTTATTTTCACGTTCCTTTTACCCTTGTTCTTTTTCCTATTCTCTTTTCCCTTTTATTTGTGTCTTTCCTCCTTTTCCTCTCCCTTTGCACCCTTTCCGGTGTCTCATCTTTCCTTCCTCTTTCCTTTTCCTTATTCCCTTTTTCTGTTTCCCTTTCCCCTTTAGTCTTTCCCTTTTCAACCTTTTCTCGTCCCCTTCACCCATTTTCTCATTTTTCCATTTCGCCCTTTCCGTATTTCCAAAAGGGAAAATTAGAAAGGGTGAAAATTGAAAGAGGAAAAGAAAAGGGAAAAGAGGGAAATGGGTAAAAGAGAAAAAGGTTGAAAGGAACGGAGAAAGGATGAAAAGGGAAAGCTTAAAAGGGAAAGGTTAAACGGGAAAGAGAAACAGCAAAATGGAATAGGGGAAAGGACAAATGAAGGAAAAAATGAGAAATTTGGATGGAAGAAAAGAGAAAGGACAAAGGAAAAGGCGAAAATGGGAAAAATAAAAAGAGAACGTGGAAAATAGCAAAAAAGTAGAGGGGACGGGGAAATGAAGATAAGGGGAAAGGGTAAATGGTGTAAAGGAAAAGCGGAAACGCTAAAGGGGAATAGGAGAATAAAAGGGGAACGAGTTAAAAGGGGAAAGGCAAACTGTGAAGGGGATTGGTAAAGAGGAAAGAAAAATGCAAGGGGGATGCAAAAAGAGTAAAGGGGAAGGGGAACGTTTGCCTTTACCCTTGTTATTTTTCCTATTTTTCTCTTTTGCCTTTTATTTTTCTCTTTCTCCCTTTTTCTTTCCCTTTTCACCCATATAGAACCATATAGAAGTCGGTAATCAGTGCGTCGTCAGAAAGCTCCTACTTTTAAAATCCATATAGAAATCAGTTAAAATCCTGTTTGCAATTTCATATAGATTACAGGCCAGGAGAATACATATAAAACCATAAAGAAGTAGGGAATTAGCACAATGTTAAAAAAATTTATT
Organism: Belonocnema kinseyi; assembly: GCF_010883055.1. Taxonomy (NCBI): domain Eukaryota; kingdom Metazoa; phylum Arthropoda; class Insecta; order Hymenoptera; family Cynipidae; genus Belonocnema; species Belonocnema kinseyi. The sequence goes on from NC_046659.1 coordinate 37,180,577, forward strand.
TGTATATCCATATAGAAATCGATTCAAATCTTCTTTGCAATTCTATATACATTACCTGTTAGAAAGATATATATCAATTAACATAGAAATAGACAATTAGCGCGCCGTCAGAAAATTTCTACTTATAAAATCCATATAGAAATCACTTAAAATTCTGTTTCCAATTTCATATATATTAAATGTCAGGAGAATACATATAAAACCATATAGAAGTTGGGAATTAGCACAATGTTAAAAAAATCTTATTTGTATCTCCATATAGGAAACGCTTCAAATCTTCTTTGTAATTTCATATAGATTAAATGTTAGAAATACATATATATATATATATATATATATATATAAATCCATACAGAAGTAGGTAATTAGCGCTTCATCAGAAAAGTCCTACTTATAAAATCCATATAGAAATCACATAAAATCCTGTTTGCAATTTGATACAGATTACATTTCAGGAGAATACATTAAAAACTATATAGAAGTAGGAAATTAGTACAATGTTAACAAAATCTTTTTTGTATGTATATTCATATAGGAACCACTTCAAATCTTATTTATAGTTCCTTATAGATTACATGTTAGGAGCATTCATATAAATCCATGTAGATGCTTAGGGACTAAGAGTGTCGACAGGAAAATCCTGTATGGATATCCATATAAATACTTATAACAAAACGGACGCTCTTGGAATTGCATTCAGAAACCATCCAAAATTCTAATAGGAAATCCATATAGAATACATCACAAAAAATCCATATAGATACTTGTAGATTTTCTATGTGGCAAATTTTCTCTAAGTGGCACTACCAATACCGATTTTCACTAACACTATAGTAGACACTACTAACGTACCTTTTCTAAGACCCCACAGACTAGATTTTTTGGGTGAAGATAGCCTTTAAAAAATTTAAATGGACACTTGAAGGGGAAACCAGGTATAGAAAACTAGCGGTACAGGTACTGTTGAAGAAACAACACTGAGTACGCACTGAAATAACGCACTGATCTAAAATTCGTACGATTTATTCCAATTTGAGATATTAGTCTGCATTTTAATAGTCACTTTTTGACTTTTTCTAACCATAGCTCGATTATCCCTAAATTCGTACATTTTATTTGAATTATGGATATGCGACAAAAGAAATATTAATACCAAAAGTCTCCCCGTGTAATGCGTCAAAGCTGAATTTTACAGGAGGGGCGAATGTAGCAGTGTCCGCAAGTCAGCATTTGAGTTGTGGGGATGCGTCTACGAAAAACCCTCTCCAGTTACCACTACACTTTTAGTAGTGGTGAGTCGTGAGGCTGGTTTTCGCAGGCCTCTCGTTTCGTCTCCGCATATGCTTATTGTGCCTATGCTTGTAGGTTAATAACTAGAAAAGTAATATACTTAAATTACTTCTGATTATTCGAAACGAAATAGAAACCTAGAAACAGGGACGACGGTACTAATTCTTCCCAGGTGTGGAGTCAATTTTAAGAAACTGCATTTATAAAAAATTTTCTATTTGACTTTTTCCTCAACCAAGTATATGCACGACAGGCCTCTTCAAGAGATACCACGAAACTGTTAAAGAAAACACAAGAGAATTTAAGGGTCGATTGACAACTGCGTCATTTCCGACAGTCGTTAAAATATAAACAT
>NC_046659.1:37182321-37185865 GCF_010883055.1 Belonocnema kinseyi
CTCTCCCTCTCAGCGCGCGCGCGCGCATGTGTGTGTGTAGATTTGTAGATTTTTAGTTTGTTAACACGATAAATTTCAAAAGAATAGACAGATTGGATTGGCCTTTGGTAACTCTTTTAGTCTCCTAAAATAAAGGTCAAGTTCGTTATCCAGCCATTTTGGGTGAAAATTTAAAAAAGTGAGCGTATTTTTGAAAATCAAGAGAAGAAAAATGTTTCTTTTCCAATGCTCTACAAAATTGCTTAAACACCTTTTTTTATTTTTCTTAAAAAATTAAAAATTCAAATTTTGAGAATAAAAAAAAATGAAATATAAAAAATTACATTTTGCGGTTAAAATGTGCAAAATGGGTGAAAAGATGACTGAACGAAAATTGGGCATTTCAAAAATATCTACAAATTTGTTATAGATAACTTTTTGATAGCATCTGTATTTTGTGTTTTTATCGTGAAACACGATATTAACAATAAAAAATCGGCCCGCTGCGTGGGCGCATTTTCATCACAACTTATGTTTTCACATTCTCATCACAGAAGGTATCACATTTATGTAAAATTTGACACCTCTCCCCAGTTTTTGTAACATTTCCACGTTTTGAGACCCCCTGAATCCGAGAAAACAGGTTTTTATGAATCTGTCTGTCTGTATGTCTGTCTGCCTGTCTGTATGTATATCTGCATGTATGTATGCCTGTATATCTGTCTGTCTGTGAACACGATAACTTTTGAAACAATGAATCTATTAGATTGGCCTTTGGTACACTTGTTTAGTGTCCTAAACTAAAGGTCAAGTTCGTTAACCAGCCATTTTGGATGAAAATTCAAAAAGTGGTGCCCACTTTTTGAATATTTTTAAGACCACTTTTTTCAAAATTCAAAAATTATCTGTATGGTTATTCATATTATTAAAGAAATTTAACAATTTATCCCAATGACTTTTTTCTAAAAATCAAAAATTACTGGAGTTATGGCATTTGCAAATTCCAAAAAAACAAACTAAAATGAACAATTTAAGACAAACAACGCATGATATGAAAAAAAGTCAGGAGAAGAAAAACTTCGCTTTTTGAAAGCCCTACAGAACTATGATAACATCTTTTATAATTTGGTTGAAAAGTTGAACATTCCAACATTGATCGTACCAAAAATAATGAAAAATCCAAAAATTCCATTTTTTGGTTAAACTATGCAAGATACGAAAAAAATGAAAAAGCTCAAATTGCGCGCCCTGGAAAGAACTAAAAATTTATATTGAATCACTTGTCCATATAAGCTACGAAAAAAAATGAGACAAAACTTATTCATCAAAAAAAGAGCTATAATTTTTGATAAGACACCTAGTTTTTACTTTAGTCGTAAAAAATAACATTCTGACTAAAAATATTAAATTTGTTTAAAAAAACGACACAAGGTATGAACTTAATTTACCACACAACAGTAGTACGCCTGAAAAGATCTATAAATTTATTATTAATCATTTTTCGATCGGACGAATAGATTCTCTTTTAATCGTAAAACATAAGATTACAAATAAAAAAATTAACTTTTTGGAAAAAGCACAGAAAAGACGAAAGAGGATATAGACTCCTATATAAGACCCTTTATAGGTTCCTGTATTAGACCCTATGCAGATGCGCAGAACTTTTTATTTAATCGTAAAAGCAATATTAAAAAAACTCTAAAATTATAAAAACAAGGAAATAAGAATTAGTATGATTCAATTTTTATGCATATTATGATTTGTAATGATACACATTTATTGAATTGATACATGCTTTAGAGCAGCTTATAATACAATTTAAAGCAAAATAAGAAACAAATACAAAAATAATCATGATAAATACAATTTTCTTTTTATTTTGCAATTTTTTAATCATTAATCCCTGGCAGAGTTACATAAAAAAATGTATTATAACTGATATAAAAGTGTTATGTATAATGTAGAAAAGTTGACATGTTGGACAAAATCGAGTGGGAAGCACGAGATACGTGATGAGAATGTGTTCGTTAAAGCTAAAAGAGCTTCAACAAAAGAGAGTCAGAATCACAAAATTACAGTTGTCGATCCGTTCACCTTTGATTTTAAAAGATCCGTGCCCGAATGCGAAAGAGGTGCAAAGACTAAACGCGGAGTGCGATTGCCATCAGTCGCGTGCCGTAAGTGCGCTCAAACTCTCGGGCTAAGCTTTTTTAACGAAAGAGAATTCACAATCACAAAATTACAGTGGTCGATGTTTTGAGTCTTAACCTTTCAGCGCCCCTGAGGGCCATATGGCATCGTTGCGAACGTAGATGCATAATTATTTGTATTGCTCGTCAGTTACGCCCAGTGATGCCATATGGAATCATAGCGTAGTCCTGAAACGGCTGGACGCGTCTTGCCAAAACCAGGCACCTACTGTATTGATACCCAAGTCATCATTATGCTTGAGTTTCATGAAAATTTTGAGACAAAAAAAACCTTGGGCGCTGACGGGTTAATTTTAAAATGTTTGCGCAAGAATGTGCGAAAATAAAAAGACCGAGCGCGGAGCGCGAGATGAATACATAATAGAGCGCGAAGAGCGAGATAAATGTACAATCGAGCGCGAAGCGCGAGAACCTACAGTCGCGCGCCTTAGGCGTGCTCAAAGATTGTTTGATGTAATGGTTTGAGATTTTTTAAATTAATTATGGTTGTTTAACTGACGTCAGTTATCGTACTTGACAATTGAAAATTCTCTTTTTCGCAAACAAGAAGTATAATAGTTCTTCCCTTATCAGCTTTCTTTATTTTTTATTTACTTATTGTACACACACAAACACACACATACAAACATGTATATATATAATTAAAAATTTGTCATAAGGACAACCGCAGGATTTCGCCGGGAGCGGGTGCTAATCTTAAAAATTGCACCCGCTTCCAGCGAAATCGCGGTAAAATTTCAGCCATAACCACGTCTCACAACCGTGAGATAGGTGGTTACAGTCTGTAAAGGAATCAATACGACGGTCCAGCAAAAGCCTCGTGGACCCTAAGAACACGGAGCGACCCAAGGACAACCGCCTTCTGCATTTTTCCCGCAAGTGTTCTAGCATATTGTTGACACGCAGGGATGCTTTATAGACTATTAGCAAGTGAAAGCTTGGCATCTCCAAGAGCGCCGATGATAAGGACGATCAGTTTAACAGAATATTCCGGGTACAATCGTTGCAACTCCCTTATAAGATCTCGATACCTCTCTTTCTATTCATTCTCCTTGGCTATGATGTTTTTGTCAGCTGGCGCCGAAGATTCGATAACGAACATGGTTCGCTTCTCGAAGTCAAGAAGAACCATGTCAGGCCTCGAGTGAGCAACAGAAACAATTGCCGAAAATATAAAGTTCCAGTATATACGGCACTTCTCATTCTCGACAATTCACTCAATTTCCCTAGGAGCATTTAGAAGAGCGATATTCAGGTGAATGCCGTAGGAGTGACAGAGATGGTAATAAAGTACACTTAGTGCCGCATTGTGCCTTTGAATGTAGGTCGTTCCCGCGTGTGTTGGACAACTAGAT
>NC_046659.1:37185965-37196079 GCF_010883055.1 Belonocnema kinseyi
CTATCCGCAACCCGAGGACGCGTTCGGTGGCTTTGTCATAGGCCCTTCGGTTTGATTCTAGAGGAATCAAAACCGAACCGAATGGTATATATATATATATATATATGCGTGTGTCGCGCGTGCGTGCGTGTGTGTGTAATAGATTGAAAATGAATCATAACACTGCATGCTAAGATTCACTCAATACAAAATCTTTTGGCAATAACCCATCGACTTGGCCACCAAAGAAAATTTAAATTTTATAAAACCTTAAATTTGAATATTTTGTCACAAGAATTGTTATATTTTATCAAATATTATTGAATATTTATTATTTTAAGGAATACCTGAAGTCGTTCTGGTATTAAAGGAAACTATAATTTGAAAAATCTCAAATTCTAATATTTTACCACAGAAATTGTTTATCACAGTGGTTATTTTAAACTTTTAAAATATTTTTGTTAATAAATGTCATTCCTACATTAATGTGAAGCACTCTTAGCCAAAAAAAATTTTTACCGATAATAAGACTATTTGCCAATTTGTTCATAAAATTGGTTTATAACAAATAAATAGAATAATAAACAAATTATTTGTATTTTATGAGTACCTAAACATTCATTTAAGACAATATAAAGTTTTCCTGATCAGTTATTAAAGCCAATTGTGCGTCATGGGGACAGTACGTTTATTTATAGATTTTAATAGCTTATAGTCTGTTTATTTTAGAAATGAGGTTTGCAATATTATAATTAACTATTTAATTTAAAATCTCCTTTAAATTGAAATTTTTAAATAAAATTATTAGGGGTTGAATGCAGCGAGGAAAAAGCTTTCAAGATTAAGAAACAAATAAATTATTGAACTGTATAAGTGTATATATGACGTTCGGTTCAATTTAAATAAATATATACATTATATTAAATAATATCAAATCCATTTTCTAATTTATCAGTCTTGTCATTGACTTTTTACCAAATGATTCCCTCAAACATTTTAATTACAATTACCATTTGTTTTCAAAAATATTTCCTTAAAAACTTGAGATTGTTAAGATTTTGAAGGTACAAAGATTCTTTACTTTGCAACTTAAGTTGTAGTCTTACATATTTTTATTATTATTATATTTATATTGGATATAAGTGATATATTTTTTATTAATTCTTCTGATCATGTATATGTTTTAAATATTTTTGTCATTGAGGTCTGAAAAATTATAATTTTTTTCATTAGCTATATAAATAATTCAAAGAATAAATATATTTTTTAACTAAAACAAATAATAAAATAAATTATATCAGGAAAATAAATCATAGAAATATGAAGTCCGAAATGCTTTCAAATTGTATCTGAAAATTCAATTTTATTTATATCAAACTACATATTTTCATGACTTTTTCTTTTTTTTAGACAATTAGTAATAGTTACTCTTTTTTTCATATATTTTTTCCGTTTATGACAAACAGCATCAAGTTTTTCATTATTTATGCTTTTTATTAATGCAATTCTATGAAAAAGTCAGACCTACTTTTTGGGGTGCCATCTGTTGTATTAGATTGACCGACACGTCCCCTCCGGATCGTAAGAAAACTACTACTACATACACATACACGGTCGAGGCAGGGGACTGTTTTTATATTTCGACGGACGTGACTAACCTAACATTTAGAAGTTTCATTAGGAAGTTATAATTTTATTCTAAGTGACTAGTATGCACTGTTAAATGAAAGAAAATGGAAAATTAGGTAAATATTATATCAATTAGTTTCCTTGTTAACAATTAATTAGTCTAATATCGCAAAGCGAATAGTTGCTTTGACAGGTGTTCAAGTGGCTGACAGCGCTGTTCAGCACTCCACAACTCCCGGCATGAACCAAAATTAAGTCAAAAATGATACATTCCCCTAGATGCCCAGATGTGCAACTACGTTCAGAGGAATAAATTTGAGACTGAAAATTCTCTTAAATGATCATTGGAAGACCAATGAAATTTAAGCTACAACAAATTTAACACCAGCGTTTTTCTGTGCAGGGTTAACATATTATATGTTTGACTATAGGACAACAATATTGATGTTCGAAGTTAGCATCTGTAGATCTTAAAAAGTGTAATGTTGCCCTCTAACATCCAAAATGTTCAACTAAAAAATCCCAGATATTACATATATGGTTATGTGAAGAAGAACTGAATCACAATAAACAAGGCACTTATTTAGATTTCAAGCTACCAGGTACAGAATGTAAATCTTTAATCCTTTTTTATATTTTTTTATCGCATATGTACGATTATTATATTCATAATCAAAATACGTTATAGATCTGAGTAAATATATCAAAATAGGAAACGTTGACGAAACGGCTACCATGAGTTCGGTGTTGATCGATACTATCCAGGGCTATTGACGCAATATTGGCTACTCTCAGCTGCTCTCTTGGCGCCTCTTCTAAAATCGTGGAAATATGTCTAAGTGTTTGCGCATCGCCGCATCGCATTTCGCGCAGGCCTCTCTACCAGCACAAATTGAATTTCAGAGCGCGCGAATGAAAATCATCCTAAACGCAACATACATGTCAGTTAATCATCATATTACTCATATATCAGATAGGAGACACTGCACTTAAGTCCCATTTCTGTTTGAAATTAAGTGATTTATTTAATTTAATGCAAAAATGAAATTCATCTACATTTAAAATTCATCATCGTGTATTACTGTGTTAGTAATGTTCCAAAACTGTAATATTCCATAATTTTAATATTGAAAATATATAGCCGTCAAATATATAGTATTGAAATTGCAATGCGCATGTTCTCGGACGATTTAGATGCTACAATCTTACCCTTTGAATATCTACGTTTAAACATCCATTTTTCTCCGTGTACGCGAGTTGATTATGAATAATCTTTTTCTCTGTCCTTATAAATATATAGCAGTGTGATAACGGTATATTTTTTATATATAAAATCAAATAATGTTTCTTAGTTTATGAAAGTAACTTTATAGAAGGACAAGAAATTTCCTAATGGTATAAGCTTTTAGGAAAGTTATAATTACTACAAAAAATCCAACTCTTAACGAAAAATCCCTTTAATATGTATTGAACTGTAACCCAGTTGAGCCAACGAGAAGAATAAGCTTCATCTTTTTTTAAATATTTTAATAGCTGCTTAAAATTTAGAGCATTTTTAACATATTCTTATTTTCAATAAAATATATTCAGGAATAAATTCTGTTCGAACCTCCTGAAAAAAGTTCCCTTCAAAATTGAGATGAAAAAATATTTATTAATTATTCGTTATTTAAAGTAATTAAAACAAAATAATAAGTATGGCAATGTGAACATCCTAAATTCTGAATTTTCAACGCAATTTCAAATTTTCAATATTTTACTCTTACTAGCTATCATTTACAAAATTTAATCTTCTTTATTAATCAATATATATTGCGCTTTGTTAACTTATTATTTGTGGGGTAGCCGCTGCATGAGTCGAAATATAGGCCCTACTTTGACGCTTTAAGTGGAAGTATTGCCCCGACGTTGCGGCTGTTTATTCTGCTAGCACCTATGTAGCCACTCCTAAAGATATTTTCATTCTATTTTTCTTCTGTATAAGCTTCAGCCCCTGCATTTAAGGTCTTGCCTCTATATTCTTGAGTTTCAATAATGTCTCCTTTAAAGCATCATGTAATGGTCTGGAGAAATAATAGACCTTTTCTTTGTATAAGTGCCTGAACTATGAGACAGGCCTTCTTTATTTAACTTCTTTACTCCTAAGAGGTAGGAAGCAGACTGACTCCCTACAGAAGGGATGCGTTAAAAAACCTTTGTCACGCTAAGGCCCATGCCTAGACTAAGAAGTGGGGAGAATAGCCGATTCTGTTACAATAGAATAGTTGATGCTATTACAATCCCCTTTTTAGATCGGGTTTAGTCTCTATACCTTTCTGATAGGTCTTAATTTAACAGCAGTAGTTTGGATTCTACAATCCATTTCTCTATCATCTAATATAGGAGCAGCGGTATAATGTACTGTTGGAGATGCGGTTACTTCAGTTTTGACACAGAAGAAACAAATCTTTCTCGGTATACATTTAGGGAATAGCGCAAGCACGTTGCATTTGTAGCCTACGAACGCTATGACTATATACTATACTATACGATCGCTATACGCTACCTAGGTAGTGTACCCAGTTAGTCGCATGTTCATCTATCCCTACTGACTTTTTCTACTGCGCTCTCGATGTCATCGACCGATTGCTTTAGATTGTTTAAATTAAAGGACCTAATTTCCTGAGTTAGTGGTATTAACTTATCTTTTATAGAGTCTAGTTGGTCATCAGTATATGGTAGCGATAAGTTCTTTCTATAATGAATTTCTTTGACAAGAGTATTCGTTGGACTTAATTTCAATACAGTATTCATTCCATTTAGTATATACCGTCCTCCTGAATGCCATAAAGAGGAAATAAAAACTCAAATGCATGAATTGAAGGAAAAAGGTGTCATAAGAAATTCAAAATCACCCTTCAATTCACCGATTTGGGTTGTCCCAAAAAAGGAAGACGCGTCTGGTAGGGAGAAATGGCGAATAGTAATCGATTTTCGGAAGGTGAATGAAGACACAGAACAAGATGCTTATCCACTACCCATCATTGAAGACATTTTTGATCAATTAGGGAATGCAAAATTCTTTTCAGCCTTCGACCTCAGCTCTGGGTTTCACCAAATTCCAATGAGTAAGACCTCAAAAAAGTATACGGCTTTTTCAACACCAGAAGGACATTTTGAATTTAATAGAATGTCCTTTGGACTCAAAAATGCTCCCGCTACTTTCCAAAGGATGATGGACAATGCCTTAAGAGGATTGGTTGGAAAAAAATGTTTTGTTTACCTCGACGACATTGTCGTATTCGGCTCAACTTTAAAAGGACACAACGAGAACCTAGTAAGCCTATTTGACAGACTGAGAGAAACGGGATTAAAACTTCAGCCTGACAAGTGCGAGTATTTACGTCCGGAACTCGAATATTTAGGACACTTGTTAACTGAGGACGGTGTAAAACCTCACCCCGCAAAAATATAAGCAGTGCGGGATTTTAAACCACCACAGAATGTAACCCAAGTTCAGAGCTTTTTGGGACTCGCAGGTTATTATAGAAAATTTATAAAAAATTTCTCTCAAATTTGTAAGCCTCTTACAGATCTAACACAGAAGGAGACACCTTTTGACTGGTCAACAAATTGTCAAGAGTCTTTTGAACAAATAAAAGAACTATTATGCTCAGCACCGGTTTTAAAATTTCCAAACTACAAGGAGAAATTCACATTAACGACAGACGCATCTAATCACGGATTAGGTGCAGTATTATCCCAAAATGGTCACCCCTGTTGTTACATATCAAGGACGTTAAACAAAGCCGAGATTAATTATAATACAACAGAGAAGGAACTTTTAGCAATAGTTTGGGCATGCAAAAGGTTAAGACAGTACCTTCTTGGAAGAAAGTTTACAATTCAAACGGACCATCAGGCATTAATATGGCTACACAACGTGAAAGATCCCTCTTCACGATTGTTAAGATGGAGATTATGTTTGGAGGAATATTGTTACACTGTCGAACAGGTAAAAGGAAAGGAAAATAAAGCCGCAGATTGCCTATCTAGACTATTTCCAATTCAACAAGAAGAAGATTGAGCTGGACGTGGAAAGAGGGGAGGAATTAATAGGAGAAGAAACAGCTAGTACATCCAGAGAGGAAAATGTTTTACCACAACCGTCAACAAGTTCTTACCGCCGTCGCATGGATGCAGATCTACTCATCTCGGATGACAAAAAGTTAATGGATGGAAGAGATAATTTACACAAAGAATATAAAAAATGGATTACTAATAGAACACCCAGTAGAGAACATGTAAAACCTAACGCAGGTGGAAAGCTCTGGAGAACCATATCCAAGGAACGGAAAGGAAGTCAAGCAACATCTCTACATAAGTTACCTCAATTTAATGAGACCGAGTGGCTGAAATATGATACTCAAGAGGAAAAGGGAGAAATCATAAGAGAATCGCACGGATCAATTGCTGCTCAACACTTTGGGGAAAACAAGACTATCGAACGAGCCAGAACCCTTGGAGAATGGAAAAATATGGAACAGGAAATTATTCATTTCATTAAACGATGTCCAGTATGTCAATACTGGAATTAATTTAATATTAATATAATTTAATAATTGAATTAATTTAATATTTAATAATCTTTGCTTACAATTTTCGTTGGACCCTGAATTTTAATTTTATCGTGTCCCGATTCACACAGCACATCAACATCAATTGGCTCATGGGGGATCAAAATATATCCGTAAGTAAGTTGTATAAAAGCAATGTTAATAATTTTAAAGGGGGAATATTTACATTCGTTACTAATACTTTTCACATTCGTTCTTAATATGCTATTCTCACAACTATGCGTTTCTGGCATCAGGTAAGTGGGTTCCATTCGTTTGCACATTTTAGTTTCGCCGTAGTGTTTACAATTATCTAAAGATATTCTGTCGGTCGGTACGTATGTTGTGTGTCCTTATCCCATTAGTAGGTATTCGTAGTCTGGGATTATTGCTAGGAAGACTGAACGGATTTGTTTAGGAATAGGTATTAAATGTTTAATTTCGTAAGTCTGTTTCTGGGATAGGAATATGAATGAAGTAGACAAAACTATTCTTTGAAATAGCCACGTTAATCGTTGAGATGCCGATAATATGTTGAAAATTAGATTTCTTCAAAGGCATGGTGTATTTAGTGTTGAATTTATCTTCGAACTCTTTCATTTCACTTATCAGGATTCCTGGTGTTAGAAGTTGAGGTTGAATTATTCCGCTTTTCCCGTCATTTATTGCGTCTATTAATAACTTAATATCTTCACTCAACTCATCGACTATCATCGTGCAGACCGTCATTTGATTTGTAATCACGATACTTTGAGTGTTTTGGTTTGTTCCGTTTGCCAGCTGGTTTATGCGGTTAATTGTGTCCTGGTTATGCAATTCGAGAGTCTTAAAATCATTAGATGCTGAGTTTAATAAGATTTTAATGATTCTAGTTTGATTGGATATGCTTCGTGATAATATTTCATTATTGTTAAACAATTCATCAAGTTCCTCATTAATGTAGATCATATCCTGTGAACTGAGAGTTCCAAACAGTGTTTTCGAAATGTCTCCTACAAAATTGAAAAGTCCTCTCTTAACACGGTTTCTACCTAATAGCTGATCTAGCAGATTTTTCTGATTCTGTAAACGCTATATACGTGAATTGATGAGTTTGAGCTCAAATTCTTCAAGGCATACATTGCAGAGGAGGTTCGACGCAATCGCATAAATTTTTCGCAATGAGACGAATCATTCTTCTATATTATCCGTACTTACTCCAAGTATGAGGTTCCAGGTTTCGTGATATAGATTAGCTAGTCCCAGCTCTTCTGAATAGATAGTTACTCCGTCCAGGTTACTTGTACTGATTTCCGCTTCGACTACACTCAGTAGTAACAAGATAAACAGTGCAAAATTCATCTGGAAAATTATTGATAATAAGGCATAAGTTGATTGGCGTGTATCCTAGTTCGTTTGTCATTAAAAAGTACAGTATAGTTGTTTTCTTGTTTCTCTACAATTACTGCTGGTCCTTTCCATGAAGGAGAGAGTTTGTTATCTTGATGGTTGTTAATAAGTTTGACAAGTTCTCCGGGTTCATAGATTCCCTGCGGTATGGCAATTCTCGAGTCTTGCAGTTTTTTGTACTTGAGCTTTTGTGTTTCTATTTTCTCCTTAGCCTTCTTGAGGTAATGTTCATGTCTACGCTTCCATAGGTCAAGTAGTTCTTCATACTTGACATTAGGTGTTGTGCTTAGCATTGAGGGCAAATTGGCCTCTCTTCCAAAGGTCAGTTGAAAGGGTGAGTATCCTGTACCGTCATGCTTCATAGTGTTGTATGCCATGCAAAGTATTTTCAGGTTTTGATCCCATTCTGTGTTATGGTCCTCGATGCTTGTTTTTAATAAATTCTTAATCGTCAAGTAGGCTCTCTCAAGGGCTCCATTGCTTTGTGGGTGATAAACTGTAGTTTTTATATGTCTAATTCTAAACAGGTTTTCAAAGTTCTGTACTAGTTCGGATATGAAATTTTGTCCTTGGTCTGTTAGGATATTCTTAGGTGCGCCGAATACGTATATGTTAATAATCAAATAACCCTTCTATAATACTTTCCGATTCCGTGTTCTTCAGAGGTATTAAGATCAAGTATTTTGTGAGCATATCTTGTATGCTGAGGATGTATTCATGCCCTAATAGTGTCAAAGGCAATGGACCGAAGATATCCATGGCTATTTTATCGTTAGGGTTGACAGGCGTGTCTGGGATGATTGCTTCCTACTGTATTTTAATTCTTACTGTCTTTTGTAATTGACATACTGGACATCGTTTAATGAAATGAATAATTTCCTGTTCCATATTTTTCCATTCTCCAAGGGTTTTGGCTCGTTCGATAGTCTTGTTTTCCCCAAAATGTTGAGCAGTAATTGATCCGTGCGATTCTCTTATGATTTCTCCCTTTTCCTCTTGAGTAAGTTCTGCACGTGGTATGTAACACGTGTGAAACTGCTGATCATCATATTTGTGGCTCAAGAAGTTGAGGTAGTCCCTTATTTTCACTTTTTCTAAAGGGGTGATCATTGGGTCTATAAAGTGGTCTATAAGTGGTATGGCAGGCCATGGCATCTTTATTTATCTTCTCTAATACTTTCAGCCACTCGGTCTCATTAAATTGAGGTAACTTATATAGAGATGTTGCTTGACTTCCTTTCCATTCCTTGGATATGGTTCTCCAGAGCTTTCCACCTGCGTTAGGTTTTACATGTTCTCTACTGTGTGTTCTTTTAGTAATCCATTTTTTATATTCTTTGTGTAAATTATCTCTTCCATCTGTTAACTCTTTGTCATCCGAGATGAGTAGATCTGCATCCATGCGACGGCGGTAAGAACTTGTTGACGGTTGTGGTTAAACATTTTCCTCTCTGAACGTACGTCCAGCTCAACTTCTTCTGGTGTATTTTGTAGAGAATCTTCTTCTTGTTGAATTGGAAATAGTCTAGATAGGCAATCTGCGGCTTTATTTTCCTTTCCTTTTACGTGTTCGACAGTGTAACACTATTCCTCCAAACGTAATCTCCATGTTAACAATCGTGAAGAGGGATCTTTGACGTTGTGTAGCCATATTAATGCCTGATGGTCCGTTTGAATTGTAAACTTTCTTCCAAGAAGGTACTGTCTTAACCTTTTGCATGCCCAAACTATTGCTAAAAGTTCCTTCTCTGTTGTATTATAATTAATCTCGGCTTTGTTTAACGTCCTTGATATGTAACAACAGGGATGACCGTTTTGGGATAATACTGCACCTAATCCGTGATTAGATGCGTCTTTCGTTAAAGTGAATTTCTCCTTGTAGTTTGGAAATCTTAAAACCGGTGCTGAGCATAATAGTTCTTTTATTTGTTCAAAAGACTCTTGAAAATTTGTTGACCAGTCAAAAGGTGTCTCCTTCTGTGTTAGATTTGTAAGAGGCTTACAAATTTGAGAGAAATTTTTTATAAATTTTCTGTAATAACCTGCGAGTCCCAAAAAGCTCTGAACTGGGGTTACATTCTGTGGTGGTTTAAAATCCCGTACTGCTTGTATTTTTGCGGGGTTAGGTTTTACACCGTCCTCAGTTAACAAGTGTCCTAAATATTCGAGTTCCGGACGAAAATATTCGCACTTGTCAGGCTGAAGTTTTAATCCCGTTTCTCTCAGTCTGTCAAATAGGCTTACTAGGTTCTCGTTGTGTTCTTTTAAAGTTGAGCCGAATACGACAATGTCGTCGAGGTAAACAAAACATTTTTTTCCTACCAATCCTCTTAAGGCATTGTCCATCATCCTTTGGAAAATAGCGGGAGCATTTTTGAGTCCAAAGGACATTCCATTAAATTCAAAATGTCCTTCTGGTTTTGAAAAAGCCGTATACTTTTTTGAGGTCTTACTCATTGGAATTTGGTGAAACCCAGAGCTGAGGTCGAAGGCTGAAAAGAATTTTGCATTCCCTAATTGAT
>NC_046659.1:37196179-37211087 GCF_010883055.1 Belonocnema kinseyi
ACCCAAATCGGTGAATTGAAGGGTGATTTTGAATCTCTTATGACACCTTTTTCCTTCAATTCATGCATTTGAGTTTTTATTTCCTCTTTATGGCATTCAGGAAGACGGTAGGATTTTAAATTTACTATTTTTCCTGTTTCTAAAACGATTTCATGTTCCACTAGATCAATACATGGAAACGGGTCTCCTTCAAGGTTGTAAATATCACTGTAACCCGTCATTACTTTCCATAATTTAGGAGCTTGCGCTTTTTCTCCGTGCTTCAATCTAGTCTTGCTTAATAAATCTTGAATCCTGTTTACCTGGTTTTTTCCACTAAAGTAGCACTCATTCTATTTGTTTTTTTTTTAATTTGCTCTATTGCTTCGCACTCGATTTTTTGTGGTATTATCAACGGGTCTTTATCATAATTATACAGGGGTACAACTAACTCTTCATTTTCTATTTTGTAAACACCGTCAGGGAATAATTTGTCATTTTCTATGTAAATGTCTTGATCTTTGTCAATTACTTTTATCCGGGTTATTTGTGCTGTATTGCCAGGTAAAAATGTTCCTTCCTCATAAAGGGGTAACTTTTTATTCTCTACGTAAAGGAAGTTCTTAGTCAAATGGTATTTATCAAACGCGTTAAAAAAGGCAGGCCAATGATACGTTCCTCTGATAAGGGAAAATCGTCAGCAATTATATGGAAGAGATGTGATTTTCCTAAATATGGTATTCTTACCGCTTGATTTGAATGGTGTATATCTCTCCCCATGGAAAAACGTTTTTTCATATCAAATGGTGTCCTTTCTGCTGGTACTTCCGATTTCTTTATTAGATTTATCGCGGCTCCGGAATCTACTAACAATCTGTAGGAAGTTCCGTCTGAGTGTCTACTATGTATGGACTGTACTCGTCCGCTAATTGCTGAAACTCTGCAGATTCCTCGTAGTTGTCGAGCTGGTTTTGCTCTTCCTCTCTTACTCCGTAACATTCTAACGGGTTTTGTGAATCCTCCATATCCAGAATATCCCTTACTCCCGGTGGTCTTTTCTGGTTCGTTCCGTTGTGAAAACCCTGTTGCCTAAGTTTGATTGAACATTGTCTCTCAAAGTGACCTGGTTTCTTACAATAGTTACAGGTCATTTAAATTCTCTGCTGTAAGGGAAATCCATGGTTAGGGACGTCGGAGGGTTCGTTCCGCATTTGTGGCTGCTGGTTTCGTGCTGTGGGTGATCCCGTGCTTCTCATCGGCAGTCTGTCGTTGTGGGATTGTGGCGGTCGAGGCGCCGACAAAACTTTTGTACGGAGGCGTTCTCTACACCACACTTCTGCTTCAAGTGCCTCCTGCAGAGCTTCATTCAAACATCTTGGGTTTAAAGCTCGCACTTGATTACTAACGTCTTCTCGGAGGTTCATCAAGTATCTTTTAGTAGCAGATTTTTTCTCCATTTGAAGGGCTAATTTGTACAGTATCATGATTTTGCCGTATAACTTCTAATCTGCTTCTACAAGTTTGCAGAGTAGTTGTAGTTGCTAAATTCATCCTAAGGGCACTATATAGATCATCATAACTGTTTATAGAACAATTCCTAATTGCTCTTTTAGCATTCCCAATAATTTTTTCGGTTATGATGTAATCTAGTAATAGATTTGGTTGAGAGCATCTGTGCTTCGCACGCTTAACCGTATTAACGAAGTCGTGCACACCAACGACGTCGTGACCATTGAGGACTTCTACGGTACGGATAATATCTTTTGCCTGAGAGAGAGGTTCAAAGTCTTCTATCGCTGTTCGTTGCCTCGCTGATATGTTGCCCTTCTGTGTTGAGCCATGAGCGAGCATTGTCGCATGGCACGCACTTGTGTGAGTGAAGGAATTTGAGGGTTGCCTTCCATCTGTGTTGCGTCTCTGTGTGGCGTTGTGCAAGGAAGTAGGCGACTGGCTCAAAGTCGTCGGTTGCCTCGCTGCTGCGTTACAACTCTGTCTATTATCGTGTGGGTATACAGACAACCGTCTCGCATCGGCTGTTAAGGAATGCGGTGGTTGATCACCGGGCCCAAAGGTTCCTGTTGCATGCATTGACGTTACACTGCTGTTCGGCTCGCTTCTCGGTGTATTGTTATGTGCGAGTGGCGTTTGCTGGCACATACCATTTTCTAAGGAATTCGGGACTAGGGGAGCTGGCTGAATGGTTCTTTTAGATGGTCCAGGTGTTACTTCCTCGTCCGAGGATTCACGTTCTCGAATGGACTCGTCCTCTGTTAGAAGGGCCTTGCTGATCCTAGCGAGATCCTTTATCTCGTTGGCCCTTTTTAAATTTTCCTCATTCAAAATCCTCATGTCGGCTCTCATGGTGAGTTGCACATCCTCGATTAATTTTAATTTGCTTAGGATCAGCAATAGTGGATCCGTGGTTTCACTGGTCAAACCTTCCCTTAAATCTTCTGATGACATGGTGGTTGCGGTTCTAAACGGATTGTCTAATCCGCGTGTACTGCTATCAGAATCCGAAGAATTGTCTGTTTGTGTGTGGTATTGTGTGCTAATATTTTCCCTATAGGCGTGGAACGCCAGTTTGTCCTATTTACGAGTGTCGGGTGTGAGTGTCGCGAATCGCGTTATTAATTTTACAATATTTGATATTTTTAAACCCTTCACTTGCGGGATCGTGCTACAACAATGCCTCAAGGTTAATTCAGAGTAAATCGTCGGTTTATTGGAGGAGATCGAGGACGTGGAGCACCAACGTCGTACCTACTGACGCCAGCCTATTCACCGAAATATTTCTTCACTTAGCCTTATCGAAAACGCCGATGCAATTAAATCACCGTTCGGCGTATGCGAAAAGGACTTATCTACTAAGGAAATATCTGAACAAGATTCGTAACTATCTTAAAACTAAACTAATGCTTACTTTTTTTCTGCTTTCGTCTCGTTCCGTGTCAGCCAGGTAGATAACAATTGTACTTCGACGGCCGTAGACGTCCTGCTGCTATGCGGCTGAATCGGGCGTGGCTCGATGATGCGCTTCTTTCAGAGGCTTATCGCTTGGCTCAGCGGGCCCTCTCTGGGATGGGAAGATCGTCAGATCTTTTACCAAGGTTCCGTAGATGCCTTGGGAGTCTCGGCTTCTGGTGGTCGTTGCCTGGGCTGCGAACAGAATCCGTAGAGTCCTGGTTCGAGTCGAAAATCCTCATTGTTTGAAACTTTTGGGGTTGTTCCGTAGATACTTCTTCCCCAGGATATCGTAAACGGGATCCTGGCAGGATCGCCAATTTTGTAATGGCCTGGAGAAATAATAGACCTTTTCTTTGTATAAGTGCCTGAACTGTGAGACAGGACTTCTTTATTTAACTTCTTTACTGCTAAGAGGTAGGAAGCAGACTCACTCCCTACAGAAGGGATGCGTTAAAAAAACTTTGTCACGCTAAGGCCCATGCCTAGACGAAGAAGTGGGGAGAATAGCCGATTCTGTTACAATAAAATAGTCGATGCTGTTACACTCATATTCTTCGTAGAATTTTTTAATTCTCTTTTAACGCTTTTAAATTTTAACGCACAAAAATTGTGGCGTCGTTTCCTCGACCCCTGCGCCCTCGTGACAGATACTTTGTTATTTTCTCTAAAATTCCATCACCACAGTTTGTGAAAGCAGCAGTTTAATTCGTTTAAAATAATAAATATTTAAGGGATAACATCGAAATGGTTTCAAGAGGAAAGAAGTTTGTCCTAATCTGGTGACTGCAAGCAAAAGGAAAAATTCAAACCAGCCTTAAGATTTTAAAGATAGTTATAAAGAACCCAGATCCAAAACCCCACAAAAACGGGTTTGAGAGTCTTTACATAACCATTACAAGTATTCTTACAAACTAGCCTTATACTATCTTACGAGCTATTCGATTCATGCATTCTTAAATTATTATTCTTATTTCTAAACGGTTGCGACTTCTCCCTGGGTTTCCATTTCATCTTACCATTATCACTTTCAATTTTTGACTCTAGTTCGCAACACTATTTCGTAGCTCACCTTCTATCGGAATCATTTTTTTGGCTTTTTATCCCTACTATCCTGTGCAACCAGCTCTCTCTCTCTCTCTCTCCCTCTCTCTTAGATCTTCTATCTTCTTCATACATTCCTCCCCGTGACCATTTTCTCTAACACATGAAACCATGTTTCCTGCTCAAACCTACATACTCTACATTCTCTTCTTCATTCGTTTAATACCTTCACGCTCTTATACCCTCTCCCATTCTCAATCTCACTACTCTATTCCATTTGCTCTCCTGTTTAATCTTCTTCAGGTACTTTGGTTCCCCTTGCCCCTTAAGCATTCTATACCAGCTATTGTACCCTACTGCAAATACCTATAAAGGTGCCTGTAAAGGTCCCTAATAGGGTTCTATATAAGCATCCTATAAGTGACCTATATAGGATCCTGTATAGGGTTACCTATATAGGTCAGTATAGGTGCCACCTATAGCAAATGAAGCAGCTTCCTGCATAGGATACTTTATAGAATCCTAAATGATTCTGTGGTAAGGGTATGGGGTCCTTCTTCCTAGGTTAGAATCCATATAAGAACCTATACAGGTTCCTACTACTCGGCAATCGCATAGTCAAATATAAGTACTGCGCAGCTGTATCTGCCATAGGAAACTACTGCGCCATACTTCCGGTTTATCATCTGTCCTATATAAGTCATTAATAGGATTCTATATAGTATCCTATTCAGGAAGCTGTTTCATTTCCTATAGGTGGCTCCTATACTGACCTATATAGGTGATGCTACATAGGATCCTATGTAGGTCACTTATAGGATCCTTATATACAATCCTATTAGTGACCTATATAGGTATTTGCAATAGGGTATCTTGAATTTACGATTTTTTCCCATCATTCCTCACCTTTCCTTGCCTTTATCTCTTCCTCTATTTCCTCCCAATCTGTACTCCTCTCATGTATATCACACTTCCTTTTCCTATACTCCATACTTGCCCCATTACTTTACTCGCGCATTCCAATCTCGTTCTCATCTACAGCTCGCTTTCTCCTCTCGTTTCGAACCAAAATCCTAAATAGCAAAACTCATCAACCAACTCTTTCACCACGCCATTTATCTTCCATTCGTACTGTAATCTACCCCTTTTATTTCTGAAACACATCATCTTGGTCTTGTTCACATTTATTATTAAACCCTTTTTTCTCACATATTCTTTGAACACTCTCATCAACAAATTTATACCTCTTTCATCATCCGCTAATAGAACTACGTCATCTGCACACTCCAGTGAATACAGTTTGCTCCCTCTTCCTAATGTTGTTGTTCCTATCCCTTTGATCTTCAACTTCTCCTCGAAATCTGCGAGGAGAATACTGAATGTAAGTGGGCTCAAAGGACACCCTTGTCTAAGCCCCTTCCTGTCTAGAATTGCACACCTTTCTTATCTCCTATCTTCACCCTTATCCACAAATATTTCTTTTATCCTCTCTGTTAAACCTTCATCTACTCCTCTCTCTTTCATGGCTGTCCATAAAATCCTCCTCTTTACTAAGTCAAATACTTAATAGTCGTAATACTTTGTTAAACATGAATTATTTTGTTAAAAACTATATTTTTTATTTGAAAATTCCAGTATTCCCTACACTTTGGTTTAAGAATAAATTATTTTGTTGAAAACCAATTTTTTAATCTGAAAATTCCATTGTCGGTCAAAAATATATCTTTGCAAGTATAATATTCTTCCTGTCAATTGGGTAAAAATCCCTATATTCTATTAAATTGTCAACAGGCGAATTCTCTACCAAATAAACTGATGCATTTTCAACTATTCCATGGAAAATTCCATAATGCTATCTAGTCAGGGTCAAAACAAACTAATATCTGCCATAACTTAGTCATTTCAATATTTTAATTGCAAGTTACATATCGTTGGAATCGCAAAAAACATAGATTCCGAATATAATATTTTTAATTTGCTGATTGCGAAACTATAAAAATTTTATGTATGGCATTTTCTGCCTCATTAGGACAAAGGTCAGGTCATTAGGACTCAGTCAGGGACGTGAGGAAAAGTCGAATGGAGAGGGTAAGACGAGCAGGTAGACCGCGATTAAATGAAAATCGCCCCTATATTCCTCCACCTTTTTGCCTTTTTCTTTCTTAATCAACGGTACTACCAGCCCTGTCTTCCACTCCTCCGTACCTTGTTGCAAATCCTCCACATCTCTTCCCTCATCCCTAATCCTCCATATTTCAGTGCTTCATTTTCGAAGCCGTCTTCCCCTGCTGCCTTGTTTCTTTTCAAGCTTTACTTTTGTTAATTTTTCGTCACATAATTTTATTCTGTAAAGGAAGGTAGAGTGTGGAGCGTTAAATTAGAAACAAACACTCAGCCTCTATTTTGACACCCCAAATGGAAGATTGGGAAATTTGTGCCAATTAGAACGCTAAAGTAGGGGAAAAAATCGTATGGAAATATCCTCTACTTTTCAACCTTAGTCCTTAGCGTGATGAGTTTCCAAGTAGGGCCTATATTTAGACTCGGGTGGACTGAAAAACGGGAAATGAACGGGAATTTTTTGACAACGAAAAAAGCCTAGAAATGAGTATGATCCCGGTAACAAGCGTTGAATTCAGAAAAATTAATAATTAGTATTCCTATGAATACGCGACTTTTCCTCCGTCTAAAAATCCCTCAACGTGAACAGAAAAAGTGCAAATCCTATTCCTCTCAATCGACTTCGTAAAATTTAACGTAAGCATTTATTTAACCCATTTTTTATTATTAAATCTTTTTATAACGTATAAATTCAAAAAATATTCCAATTTATATTTATTTATATTTTAATCATTTATTTAAACGTCTTAAAAAGTGCAACAAAGAAATCTATGCAAATGTGTGAATTTAAATAATTTTAACTCTAGAGAGGCAGAGTTGAATTGGTGAGAATTAAAATTTCAGAATTACATTCCGCATGAAGAAATTAAAACAAAATTGTATATTTATTATTTTACAAAACGATTTCAGAGTGCAACATTTAAGCTAATACGTTAAAAAAATATAACGAAATGACTAGAAAGTTCGTTTATTAAAATTCTGACGTTTCAGCTGACATTGCGTGCCTTCTCTTAAGAATCTAAATAAATAATATATAAATAACTATCTTTTCTTACAAATAATTACAAACAAATTTGTTTTTCAAAAAAGTAAAAGAAATAAAAATGACATGTGCTCTAATGTCAATTTTTAAAAGTAATTGTATTGTAATTGTAATTGTATTTTTAAAAGTAATTGTATTTTTCTCTCTAGCAAGAATCTTAATATTATTAAAATCAATATCAAAATAACGGTTTGAGTTCCAACAATGTTGTGAAAGACCTATATTGTGATTTCAAGCTCTTCAACTTCTTTTATGTTCCGAAACTCTAGTTTTCAACCTTCTTCCTGTTTCACCAATATAAAATTCTTCACAACAACTACATTTAATGAGATATACAATTCCTGGCAAATTTTCGGTACTATGAATATCTTTTTGATCAAGTAAATATTTTTAAAGAGAGTTTTGGTTCCTAAAATAAACATTTATGTTGAATTTTTTTAACGATCTTCGCAAACTTTCAGACTTTCCATGAACATACGGTAACGTAATTTTTAAATCCAATTTTTTGTAGGTGTCAAGCCAGTTATTTTTCTTACTAGAAGCATTGTAGATTTCATGAATTCGTTCTCAAATAATAATATTATAATATTTATCTAAAGAAGCGGATAATTATTTTGAACTAAAGTAATTTTAATTTGATCCAAATTTTCTTTGCTGAAGCTAATATCGCTCAATTCTATGCATCTATCGATTGAAACTTTTATTAGGCCGACCTTTTGACAATATAAATGATGGGAATTAAAATTAAGATACCTACCAGACCATGATGCTTTTTTTAAAAAATTGGTAATTAACTTACCTTGAGTTATTTTGATAATTCGTAAACCCCCGTGTAGAAAAATGGAGCGGGCCCCCGTCAGGACCCACATAGATTGCCCTTATTCCTTGTGGAATCCATGAGGGCAATCCAGGCGTGGTCCCTTATGAAAATGACATGCTAATCCTTAGGGGCCCAACATGGGCTTCCCTCATGGAACCCTCATGGTTTCCATCATGAAAGTCCTTTTGGTTTATTTGCCAGTGCTAGCTCCTGTACTGGCATACCTTTGGGATGATAACACTTATTTGTAGTGGGCTGCCAGTGTGGGGCTAACACTGGATATCGCTACTGGCACAGTACTGCCTCAGCGCTAACTAGTACCGTGCTCTTATACTATAACGATATGACAAAAAAGTTAATTTAAAAATAAATATTAATTGATTGCGAGTATTTTGTCTGCAGATATTAATAGTCCTGTTTAGAGTGAATACATACAACGAAAAATGCGCTAAGGAAAATAAGCCTTGCTCTGTTCAATAGTATAACATACAAATAATTAAATATGTTTCCTCAAAATCTGTCAAAATTTGGTTAGTACGATATAATTTTCAATTGAAAAAAATAGTTTGTAACCTATACATTTTTCGACCCACTCAATTTAACAGTATACTTCTGGTTTTAATGTTCATAATTTATGTACTATTCAATTAAAGATTTTTCGAAGTACTATGTACACTTATTAATTATGAATTTATTTCGCGCAATCACACCGAGCCATAACCTTTATAGTCTATGATTGACTATGCCTTATTATCATATAGACAAGAATATATATTCTTAAGGTGAGAGGGCCTCCTTCTTACATTACGAAGGTATTAATGGCGCCTATTTAAGTTGCAGATATTCTTCAACTTAGTGGGAAATTCTTGAAATTAGAATATCGTTTTTTCAGTGTATATTACATTTTTCAACATTATATTACAAATAAAATTTCTAACGCTATGGGGTATCGAACCTACATATCTATACCTAAATCCGTCGCCTAACATTCGGGAGTTTTTTTCTTTTTTTAACAATATATATTTATTTATCAAATGTTTCTACAAAACATATTTAAAGAAGTATATATTTTTGTATATACATTTTTCTTAAGTGTAGTACCTGCTAATATTAACAGAAGCTTAATCTACTTATAAAATAATTAGAACACATGGTTGTATTTACTCATATTTGGTGGAGGTATTTTTTACGTTGTCGTTATAATGCATAGTGCATAACAGTATCTGGTAGAGAGTTGGAAAAAGCAGACTGTTAATTATTGAAGATTGAAAGTTCTTGGTATGGTAGTTTGTGTTTTAAACTAAAGGGGAGTTTTTATTTAGTTATATTTAGACAAGGATGCGTTATGTCTTCATGGTTATTTATATTATTTATGGACAAGTGTTTAAGAATGGCTCTCTTCCACGAAGAGAGTGTGGATCTCGAAACAGTAAGGGTACGAGGGTTAGCGTTCGCAGATGATAAGGTTGTTATGGCAGAGTCTATCGAAGACCTACAAAGAATGTTGAATAAACTAGATGCAAGCATGAAGAGCATGGGCCTCAAAATTAACGCAAATAAAACAAAAACTATGGTGTTCGAAGGAAAGAGTGAGAAAACACTATGCAATATTTTATTAAATGATGAGAGAATTGAACAAGTTGATAAGTTCGTATACCTTGGTAGCTTATTTACTAGGGACGAGAAGATAGATGAGGAATTAGATAGACGAATAAATGAAGGTTAGAAGGTTATTGGTAGAGCAGGTCCCCTTATCAGAAGTAAAAATATATCAAATACGGCTAAAATGGCAATACATAATTCTATATTTGTACCGACTGTACTATACGGTAGCGAGACATGGACTTATGAAGAAAAAGATAAGAGTAAAATTAACGCAATTACATGAGATTCATGCGCATAATAAGCGGGAAAACCCTGATTGACAAAGTAAGTAACGAGATAATTCTAAAAGAATGTGGTGCAGAAGAGACACTAGTAGACACATGGGACAGAAATCGGTTAAGATGGTTCGGACATGTTGAGAGAATGCCAAATGAACGACTAACGAAACAAGTGTATCAAGGTAAAGTAAATGGCAGCGTGCCCAGAGGTAGCCCGCGGAAAGAATGGTTAGAATGTGTGAATGAGACCCTACTTAGAAGAGACATAAAAAGTCACAGAAACACAAGAGCCTGCATAAAAAAATGCATGGACATAAAAGAAGCTAGAGAAGTATGCCAGGACAGGAAAGTATGGTGGCAAATAGTTAATAAAAAGAGTGTCAGTAGAGTGAATGACGCCTGAAACAAAAGACCTTGGCCACTAATGGACCCAAGTGGGGAACTTTACATAACGACTTCGTGAGATTCTTCACTTGGGGTGATTGCTAGAGAGATTGATCAGCAACCTGGGTCGGAGCAGTGTTGCGGAACGAACGTGTTATTCACTTAAATAGCACGAAAATTCTGGATCAATCTGAAAAATCTCTATCCCTTCCACACACAACTCCTTTCCCCTACCGAGTGAGTCACGCCTACCCCGAAAGGGAAATGGCTTAATGGTGTAATAATAATAATAATAATAATAATAATAATAATAATAAAAGAGCCTCGGTGACTCAGTTGGTTAGACCCTCGGACTTCACCTCAGAGGTCCGGGGTTCGATCCCTGAGCCGGTACCTCTGGAAATTTTTCAATGTACCTTTACCGGGGTTCTGGTGGTTCGGAACCCACCTTAAGCTGTAGGTCCCCCCATCGTGTACTTGGCTGCAGCACAGTCCGTCAATGATGGGGTAAAAACCAGGCTTTGTCCAATATGTCTGGGCAGACTGCTCTCATCAGATCACTTGATTGCATTATAAAAATGCGTCCGTGACTGACGATATATACCGGGACAGCCCCGTGCAAAAATAATCAAATAAAAAAAAATCCAACTCTAACCAAAAATGCCTTCGACATGTTGGGCAGTATAAGCCTGTGATAACATTTCAACATAGAAATGTTTTAAAAAACAAAATAATAATAATAATAATAATAATAATAATAATAATAAGAGCCTCGGTGGCTCAGTTGGTTATACACTTGGACTTCACCTCAGAGGTCCGGGGTTCAATCCCTGAGCCAGTACCTCTGGAAATTTTTCAATGTACCTTTACCGAGGTTCTGGTGGTTCAGAACCCACCTTAAACTGTAGGTCCCTCCATCGTGTACTTGACTGCAACCCAGTCCGTCAATGATGGGGTAAAAACCAGGCTTTGTCCAATATGTCTGGGCTGGCTGCTCTCATCAAATCACTTGATTACATTATAAAAATGCGTCCGTGACTGATGATATATACCGGGAGAGCCCCGTGCAAAATGATCAAATAAAAATCCAACTTTAACCAAAAATGCCTTCGACATGTTGGGCAGTATAAGCCTGTGACAACATTTCGCCACAGAAATGTTTTTTTATAATAATAATAATAATATCCTTTGGAGAGCCTCGGTGGCTCAGTTGGTTAGACACTTGGAATTCACCTCAGAGGTCCGGGGTTCGATCCCTGAGCCGGTACCTCTGAAAATTTTTGAATGTACCTTTACCGAGGTTCTGGTGGTTCGGAACCCACCTTAAGCTGTAGGTCCCCCCATCGTGTACTTGACTGCAACCCAGTCTGTCAATGATGGGGTAAAAACCAGGCTTTGTCCAATATGTCTGGGCAGACTGCTCTCATCAGATCACTTGATTGCATTATAAAAATGCGTCCGTGACTGATGATATATACTGGGAGAGCCCCGTGCAAAATAATCAAATAAAAATCCAACTCTAACCAAAAATGCCTTCGACACATTGAGCAGTATAAGCCTGTAACAACATTTCGCCACAGAAATGTTTTAATATCCTTTGTAAGATTGCTTGACTGTAAGCGACTCGCATAGACATTTTCAGCTAGTGACTTAATATAGTCATTTATAGTTTTTACATTTGCTTGTTCATGCAATTCTGTAATTCTACTATATCTACTTGCGCCTGATATTAATCCTAGGCACTTGTCTTGGAAAATTTGCAACGGTTTTGAATTGGTTTTAGCAGCACCACACCATACTGGTGCTCCGTAAACCAAGATTGGTCGAAGTATCATTTTATATATAAGAATTTCATGTTTCCTCGATAACTTTGAGTTTTTTAAAATAGATGGATAGAGTTTCTTTTCTATTGAATAGACTTTTCTAAGACTTTGTTTTATGAGAGCCTAAGACTTATGTGAGTCTAAGAATGTACCTAAGTATTTCACACAGAGAATTGGTCTTATAGGATGTCCGTATACTGTGACGGGTTGAAATATTTTTATGTTGGCTGTTTTTTTAGCAAATACAATTAATTCGGTTTTTGTAGCATTTAAGGAGATTTTCCAATCACAACAGAACTTTTCAAGCTTATAAAGATGTATTTATATTTGTTTTGAGGCTACAATTGCACTAAATGAATGAGAATAAATTGCAGTGTCATATGCGAAGAGGGACATTTTTGTTTTTGCAAATTTAGGAATATCATTTAGATTGATGTTGAACAATTTAGGACCCAGCACGGAACCTTGTGACACTCCAGCTAGAACTTTGCGATGGAACTGAAACCATCTATTGTGACTATAAGTTTTCTATTTTGTAGATAAGAGTAAATTAGTTTAGTTAATATAGGTGGATAGTTGTACTGAATCATCTTGTATACCAATCCGTTTGTCCAAACTCTATCAAATGCCTTCTCAATATCCATAAATAACATTTCTGCGACTTTGGTAAAAGTTTGTGCATATGCCATTAACTATTCTTACAAGTTGCTGCACTGTACAGTGCTATTCCCTAAATCCAAACTGTTCAGCAATTATAATTCTCTCTTTGGTTTCAAAGGCACTGAGTCTTTGTAGAATGATTTTTTCAGTCGATTTACTAAACGTTGGTAGTAGGCAAATTGGCCTATAGCTACTTGGTTCTGTACTATATATTTACCGGCCTTATTTATTGGCATTATTTTTCCCGTCTTCCAGTGACTAGGAAAATGTGACATTCGTATCGCAGCGTTTATTATGTATATTAGTTGGACAATTGCTTTTTTGGTAGATTTTTGAATATAATATTTGGCATATTATATATACCTGGAGCTTTTTTCGAAGGAAGCATCTTGATTGTTTTTATTATTTCACTAGGTTTAGTATAGTAGTCTATGTAGTCGTCTATTTGTGTTGTACTTACAAAATTATTAACTGTTTCAACTATTTGATTCTGTTCGTTTGTAAGATTTTGTAAGTCAATGTCGTGAAATTTTTCATATTGTGTTGCTAACATTTGGGCTTTATCTATTGGAGTGAACGCAACCTCATTATTTTTCTGCAATATAGGTATAGGATAATATTCTTTTTTGAGTATTTTTGTCATTCTCCAAAGGGAGTTATCATTTGGGTTTAAAATTTCTAAGTGATTTCCCCATTTGGTATTTCTATATTTAAATATTTCGGAGTTAATTAGGTGAGTTTGTTTGTTAAACTGTATCTCAGAGCCTTTGTTTCTAGTACGTTGCCACATTTTCCTAAGGCTTATTTTGTCGCGAATTTTCTTGACAATGTCAGGTGGTAGGTTATCGCGAGTCTGCATTAATGGTTTTTTAGGAATTGTTTTATTAATGCAATTTTGCAAAGTGTTTGTACTTGTTTTTCTAGTTAGTTTGTACTTGTTATCTGTTGTGAAATTTCAATTTATTTATTTAATATGCTGCGCATATTTGGCCAGTCAGTTCTATCATAGTCATAATTAACCTATTTTTGACAATTTCATGTTGAGCGTTTAAGCTGAACAATATTTGTAACTGGTCGGAGGTCAATTCATGTACTGCCCGAACATCAGTTAAAGAGCGTACATAGTTATTGATTCCTATGTCGATAGCTGTAGGAGTTGATCCATTATTTTGATAGTGCGTAGGCTCATTTAGATACATTAAACTACAGTTATTATTTTGTACATAATTTCAAAGAATTTTTCCCCTTCTATTTTCTACGTGACAATGCCAAATTTTATTTCTAGCGTTTAGATCACCGAATAAAATAACTTTCCTGTCTAGATTTAACAACTTATGTATTTCCCTCTTCGTAAATTCGTTACGTGGATTATTATATGCGGCTACTAAGTATATATCACTAGCGAACTTTATACAGATACATTCTAAGTTCTCCCATTCTGTTTTTATGCCATTTGCATTCCAGCTACAATTATTTATTTTATCCATAATTTTCGAAATTTTCAGCAAAATTCACAAAGATTTGTAATTTGTCTATTGGCGTTTGACATTGTTCAAGACTAATTCTAAGTTCTTTAACTGCTCTTAACATTTTTGAAATATTACACATTTCTGTGATTTGATTGATTTCTTTCATCAGCATTGTTAATTCATTCAGATCATTATTAAAACTCGAATGTGTTTCTGAATTTATATTCTTAGCTGTTAAAATGTTTTGAATCGATACACCCAGTGGACTAGACTTCGAACTTACCAAGTTGAGAGAAGCCGACGATTTCCTCAAAGGAGGAAAGTTACGAATTTTCTGGCGATCTAGATTTGGAATTGTACTTTCGGAATGGATGAAACATGGATACACCATTACACTCCTGAGACAAAGGAACAATCCAAACAGTGGATTTCCACAGGCGAACCAGCTCCAAAGAAGGCAAAGACCGTAAAGTCAACTGGTAAAGTTATGGCTACAGTTTTTTGGGATGCACGTGGAATTCACTTATGATGCACTTATTGACTACTTGGAAAAGGGTAAAACAATCACTGGTAAATATTATGCATCATTATTAGAGCAGCTGAAAGAAGAAATTTTTAAAAAACGACCACATTTGGCGAGAAAAAATTCTCTTTCATCACGACAACGCCCGAGTTCACACATGCTTCGTTTCAATGGCTAAAATTGAAGAACTAAAATT
>NC_046659.1:37211187-37216161 GCF_010883055.1 Belonocnema kinseyi
GAGCTCCAAGGAGATTATGTTGAAAAATAAAAAAAAAATTTATCCAAAAAAAATTGTTTTTATACTTCATTCTAAGGACTTATTGAACTACCCTCGTATCTACAGCTCGTTGCATTTGCTGGATGAGGTTCATCACAGTTGGCACATTTAGCTGGTTCGATCCTTGGCTTCTTGCAATCTTTCGTTAGATGTTGCTCTGCACATTCTAAGCAAACTGGATCGGCATGATAGTTGGTTGTCACATGTTCCCATTCCTGACATCTGTGACATTTTGATAATTTTCTTTTGTTTATAAAGTGTTCCCAGAACACTTTCGCGTAGCCAAGATGACGTACTTTTTGATTGAGATCGTTTACTTTTATTCCAGATATTGCGTTTTTCGTCTTTTTGATCGGATTAATATCTAAAGCTGGAAACTGAAGCTCGTTCAATTTATTCAAGATTTCTTCCTTATTCGCATTGTCATGTAGTCCTTTTAGGTTATAGGTTCTTCTATGTTGGTCTTAGGCTGTGCTGTTTGTCAGTGGTTTCACAACTTTCAATTTCGTTTAATTACATAAAATCATCATTATTTTCGATTAAGTTTTCCAATGGCGAGTATTTGTTTTGCATTGGAACGGTTGTTCCAGTACGTTTTTGGAGATTGGTGTTATTTTCCATTGCTGCAATTGTGTCCTTTTCGAGGTTATGTCCGTCAATGTTGAACGGACACACACCCTTAATAGTCCGAGATCCCACTGCGTTTTTTCGAAGGTGAGAACTGATCGTGATAAAAGTTAGTTTGAATGAAAGCTGATACGTAGGCGATTAAGAAACTGCCCGCCTGCCAGTTCCAAGTCGGTCATAGGTGCGATAAAATTGGACTTTTATCGGCAAATTTAATCAATAATCACCTGGTATGTCTGAACGCAATGAAATCTGTACCACATTGTAGGGGGCAATTAGTGCTTTCAGAAAATGTGTGACTGCTACTCTCCACCTGCTCAAGAACCCCTGGCAGACAGGCCTAAAGGGCGTGATTGCAAGTAACTTTTAGGGTATGCTAAGGAACGCGATAAGACAAAAACTAAATAAAAGGTGAAAGCCCTCTGTACACGAAAAACTCTGCCTGCCAAGGCTCAAGGTAACAGAAATATGCTGCAGACGTATTTCTTTGCCGAATTTATTTTCTTTCGCTGTAATATTGTAGACGGGAAGCTACCGTAAGAAGAGGCTTCATCTTCGTTGCGGGCGAGGTCTGCTGGTAAGTGCGGTGCGGCGGGAAAGGCGACTGAGCCTCATTGGAAACTGTAAAAGGATCCATTACTCGAAATTCCCTCAGTAGGCGGCAAACACTTGTGAATGGATACACCCTTTTCAACAATACCATCATGCTGTGAGCATACAGTAGCAATGTTATTCAATGGGACTCGAGGCTCTTCTTTGCTGAAATAAACTGTTAAAATGTATATTTTTTCATATTCAACTTACAAATTATAAACATTATTGGGTTAAAATTTCGATTTTAATTAAGTTTCAGAATTCTAATGAACCTTGGTTTTTAGTTCGCAACAGATTTTAAAATGTTACAAAATATTGAAAGGCATTTCAACTTTTCAAAAAGTCATCGCGGATATCAAAGACCTCAAAAATGCCCGCACACCATATTTCGAAGATTTCACATACATTTTAAACGATTTCCAAAGGTTGCACATAAGTTTAGAAGATTTTAAATTATTTTGCCTAAATTTCCAAAACATTTTAAACATTTCATAAAGATTCCAAGGAATTTAAAGATTTTAAAATTTTTTATACGATTTTTTTATATAAGCGAATAAAAGTAAAATATAGCTGCCCCTAAATAAATTCTAAATATTTATGTATGTTATATTCTAAAAGTAATTAATGTGCACTGGAGTAGTGGGATCTTCAAGAGAGGTTTCTTTCAAAGCGTGTCCTAAGTATTTTCATTTTGAATAATAAATATGAGAGCGTGAGATTCGAGATGCGACATGCGAGCGCTCTACGATTTTTCAAGATACTTTAGCTTTTTTAGCTTATAGATACTTTCTAGGTACTTTAGCTTTTTTAGCTTATACTTTAGCTTGTTACCAATTCATCGATTTTTAAGCCAAAATATATCAATGTTCAATTAAAATGCAGTGGCTGATATTTCAAGCAAAAAATATTTTAATTTGAAATAAAAAACAGTTAAGTTCAACTAAAAGTGAAAAAATCTGCAAGAAAATAGTTGCATCCTCAATCAAAACAGAGTTGTTGTTCACTGAATAGTTGAATTTTCAAGAAATAATGGAATGGTGTCATTCTTGGTTAAAAAAATAATTTTCGAATAAAAAAAACGAATTTCCCAAAAAAATAGTAAAATTTTTAACGCAGAAGATACATTTCGAAGTAAAATTATGAATCTTAAGAAACATTCATTTTCAAAAGAACAGTTCAACATGCAGCCCAAAAGATGATATTTGAACCAAGAAGATCTATTTCAGAAGAGTGAAATAGTTTAAATTCCAACCAAACACATTATGTTTTAACTAAAATAGTTACAATAAACGTATTTAAATACAATTAAAATTTGTACTTCCAACTGATTTTAATTTCTATTAATTTAGTTCAAATTGAAAAAAGATTTTATCTATAATGGAATCATAGTGTAATTTTGATAAAAATAGTTTATTTTTTAACGAAAAAATGATTAAAATTTATTAAAAATTTTAGGTTTTCAACAAGAGGTGATTTTTTACAACAATTAATTTCGTAACAAAATAGTTCAACTTTGATCTAAGTAGCTTATTTTGTAACAAAAAAAAAGGTATAATTTTAAAGAAATAGTTCAATTTTCCTTTAAGAATATTAATATTCTACCAAAAGCGCAATTTTATAACAAAATACATGTCTAAAAAAAATTGTCAAGGTAAAACAACTAATTATCTTTAAATTATTTGAATTTTAACCCAGAAATACGATTTTTTAACAGAAAATGACATTTCTTATGAAATAGTTAGATTTTTACTAGAACATTGTAAATTTTAACCTAATTCTAGAATTGCCAATGAAAAATGTACATTTTGAACCAAAAAGTTCATTTTCAATGAGATAGTTCAAATTTTTACCAAATTGTTGAATTTTTAAGTAAAAAGACGATTTTCATAAAAAACAATGCAATGTCAAAGAAATCTCTGTCTTCTCTGTCTTTTTGTTTTATCACTGTCACTTTTCTGTGGCAAACACGATGATATCCATAATCATTGAGTGATTCATCACTGAATTGCACTAACTTTCCGTCAATTTTATCACAAACATAACACTTTATTTTAACTTTTACGCCAAGTGGACACCGAACTAGACAAGACTAGACTAAACAGCGTAACTAAATACCGTAACTAAACACCGTAAACCGAAACCCTTAGATGCTTTCCCCGCTGCACCGCACCCATGCAGCAGCCCTAGCCCACAAAGAAGATGAAGCCTCTTCTAACGGTAGCCTCCCGTCTACAATATTACAGCGAAAGGAAATAAATTCGGCAAAGAAATACGTCTGCGGCATATTTCTGTCACCTTGAGCCTTGGCAGGCAGAGTTTTTCGTGTACAAAGGGCTTTCACCTTTTATTTAGTTTTTGTCTTATCTCGTTCCTTAGCATACCCTAAAAGTTACCTGCAATCACGCCCTTTAGGCCTGTCTGCCAGGGGTTCTTGAGCAGGTGGAGAGTAGCAGTCACACATTGTCTGAAAGCACTAATTGCCCCCTACAATGTGGTACAGATTTCATTGCGTTCAGACATACCAGGTGATTATTGATTAAATTTGCCGATAAAAGTCCAATTTTATCGCACCTATGAACGACTTGGAACTGGCAGGCGGGCAGTTTCTTAATCGCCTACATGTCAGCTTTCATTTACACAAACTTTTATCACGATCAGTTCTCACCTTCGAAAAAACGCAGTGGGATCTCGGACTATAAGGAGTTTCAAACAGAGCTGGAAGCTATATTATATTTTAGTTTATGATTGAAGATTAATACACTTTGGTTAGCACTTTACTTTCGATCCTGGCCTTCCAAGAAATGCCAGAATAGCAAAAGAAATCCCACACGACGCGTGGTAGAACAAGATCAGACGAGGACTAGATTCGGGAGTGCTAAACACTGTGCTAAAAGTTGAAACTCGGTGAAAAAGCCATCCTCATAAGCTACAGTTCAGAAAAGTCGATGACCATTTTTCTTCGCATAATATTTCGTTTTTTCACGTGTAGGCTACTTTACAACTTTGTACAATATCCAATTTTAGAATATAAAATATTTACCCTTCCGACTTAAAATTGTAATCGTTGATCAGTGAGGGCAACCGAGTTGGGCCTCTAGCGGTGGCCTCTATGGAACATCCATATTGGTCGATTTCGAATTTCAAAGAAGTGTCATCCAATTTTTAAAAGAAATGGCCGGGGATCCTCCTAGAATTTCCACGCGTGGAACATCCATGCCGGCCCTCGCAGGGGCCTTCATCCTAAGAGGTCTCAGCGGGGCTTTTTCAAGACGGGCCAAGGTAATTTATTGTATTATTATTTTCAAGATAAAATGTAAACTGTATGGAATTTTCAATACTGTTAAAAGTATTTATGAAATCTAACATTTTTTCAGTAACAACAATAGCTAAAGTATCATCCACATACATTTTATATAAAATAGGTATAAAATTCAATTTTTTTAAGGTCCGTCCACTCAGTGCCGGCGCCAAGGAAAATTGAAAAATGGAATAGGCTATAATTTTTTGCATTTTTTGCTAATTTTATGCTAAAAAAAATCGTATGCTACCCACGAAAACTCACTTTTTGCTCTTTGATGACATATATTATGTTTCCCAAAACATACCCCTAAGTCTTAAGCACCTACGACTCGTGAACATAAAGGTTTTAAAATTGGGAAAATCACCTTTAACAATGTAAACTTGATTTAGGGCTCCAAATGAATTAAGTTAAAC
>NC_046659.1:37216171-37217866 GCF_010883055.1 Belonocnema kinseyi
CCCCCCTTTATCATTTCCCCAAAAAACTACACTTCCAAATTAATTTATACAGCGGAACATACATATGTATGAAAAAAGCATAAAAAATAATACATCTTAGAAAACACTGTTGCTTGATATTTTTTGCTATTTTTTTGCTCTGCGATGAAATATAAAACGTTCCCAAAAACTACCTGTAAGTCATACATACCTATCACTCGTGATCAAAAACGTTAAGAATATAAACATGATTTATAACTCTAAATTACTTACATGAGACTTGAAAATTTTCCCCCTCATTAAAATTTCCCCCAGAGGACTACCCTCCCACGTGCACGTATACAGCGGAACATATATATGTATGTAAAAGCATAAAAAATAATACAACTTAAAAAAGAATTTAGCTGATATAGTTTTGCTCTTTGATAATATATAATACGTTCCCAAAAAATAACCCCGCAGTCATACATACCTACCCCTCGTGATCAAAAACGTTTTAAAAGTCGCAAAACCACCTTGAACAATGTAAAAATGATTTAAAACTCGAAATTAATTACGTGCGACTTAAACATTTCCCCCTTTTTATAATTTCCCCGAAAAAGTACCCTTACACGTGAACGTATGCAGCAGAGCACATTTATCTATGAAAAAAGCATACAAAATAATGCAACTTAGAAAACACTGTTAGTTTATATTTTTTGCTTTCCGATAATTCATAATAAGTTACCAAAAAACAACCCCGAAGTAATACCTACCTACCCCTCGTGATCAAAAAAGTTCTAAAAGTCACACAACCACCTTGAATATAAACATAATTTAGAACTCAAAATTAATTACATGACACTTAAAAGTTTCCTCCTCTTTATAATTTCCCCGACAAAGTACCCTTACACATGAACGTATGCAGTGGAACATTTATGGTCTATGTGCGAAAAAAGCATATAAAATAATACAACTTGGAAAACACTGTTAGTTGATATATTTTGGCTCTTTGTAATATATATTACGTTTCCAAAAAACTACCCCTAAATCACACATACCTACCCCACATGATCAGAAACATTTTAAAAGTCGCAAAACCACCTTGAACAATATAAAAATGATTTAGAACTGAAAATTAATTACATGAAACTTGAAAGTTTCCCTTCTTCATAATTTCTTCGAAAAAGTACCCTCCCACGTCAACGTATGCAGTTGAATATATACATATATAATTAAAAATTTGTCATAAGGACAACCGCAGGATTTCGCCGGGAGCGGGTGCTAATCTGAAAAATTGCACCCGCTTCCAGTGAAATCTCGGTAAAATTTCAGCCACAACCACGTCTCACAACCGTGAGATAGGTGGTTACAGTCTTTAAAGGAATCAATACGACGATCCAGCAAAAGCCTCTCTTTGGCTATGATGTTTTTGTCAGCTGGTGCCGAAAATTCGATAAGGAACATGGTCCGCTTCTCGAAGTCAAGAAGAACCATGTCAGGCCTCGAGTGAGCAACAGAAACAATTTTCGAGAATATAAAGTTCCAGTATTTGCGGCACTTCCCATTCTCGACAATTGACTCAATTTTCCTAGGAGCATTTAGAGGAGCGATATTAAGGTTAATGCCGTAAGAGTGACAGAGATGGTAATAGAGCACTCTTAGTGCCGCATTGTGCCTTTGAATGTAGGTCGTTCCCGCGTGAGTTGGACAACTAGATAGTATGTGAGCTAAATG
>NC_046659.1:37217966-37219190 GCF_010883055.1 Belonocnema kinseyi
CAGTTGCTCTCTGTTTTTAGCATAGATCTTAAGATCGTCCATTTAAAATACATGAGTGACCTTGTACTTTCGATCTGCAGGTTTGCCGCACAAGTACCCGTCAGAATGGCGCAATGCTAGAGATAGTAGCAATAATGTAAGGCAAAAGAGGAGTGGGCTCATGGTGTCGCCCTGGAAGACACCTCTCTGAAACGTGATCTTGTTAGTTGTCACACGATTTTTTCCAGATGAGATAGTAAATCTGGTTTTCCAAAGCGGCATCAATCTCTCTATGCACCCAACTATTTGCGGATGAACCTTTAAGATTTCCAAAAGACAGATGATAAGTCTATGGCATGTCAAATCGAAAGCTTTCCGATAATCAATCCAGGCCATCGATAGATCAGGCTGGTAGAATGCTGCATCTTTTCAGACACATCTATCGATGAGCAGGTTCTCGCGACATCCGGCTACGCCTTTCTTTGAGCTTCGTTGTTCATACATTTCTTGCCACACAGGTTCAATTGCCCGAACAATCCTATCATTCAGAATAGCTGTGAATATCTTATAAAGCGTGTTCAGACAAGTTATTGGCCTGTAGTTCTTCGGGTCAGCTAAGTTGCCTATTTTCGACAAGAGTATTGTGCGCCCTTCCACCAACCACTCTGGAATCGGCTCTTCCGACTTCAAATATGAATTGAAAATACGGGCCAAATGCTGATGGGTTGAAGAAAACTTCTTCCCTAGAAGGTTTTGATACAATCTGATCCCGGTGCGGAATAGTTCTTCATCCCTCTTAATACTTTTTTCACCTCCTCGATAGTGATGGGTGGGCATTCTTTATCAGGTGTTATGAGGGCAACACATAACTCCTTGAAGCTATTTATATTTTCCGAGTCTTCGTCCAGTCTATGCTGAACTTCGTAGACTTCTCTCCAAAATACTTCGACCTCCTATGGTTTGGGTGGGTGTTCGACAGTAACTGGAGGGTCTTGGAAGAGTCGAAATGGGTCAGAGAGAAACTGTTGATTTTCTCTGACCCACCTATCCCTCCGCTCTAGACTTCTCTTAGCGTCAGATAGTATAAGTCTTCTCTCAACAATATTCTGCCGGATGGTCAGCAGCTTTGTCTTGTTAAGTGTATGATAACGGGTCCGGAGTTCGCGCGCGAACTTTCGAACCTTGGCGGTAAAATTCCTGCCAGATGTGATGTAGTCAATCACACATTTAATGCGGGACGCGTAC
>NC_046659.1:37219290-37224304 GCF_010883055.1 Belonocnema kinseyi
TTACATAGCCCCTTTTACGGAGTAGTTCAGCATGGTTTCGCAGACGTTGCTGCGAAAAGTGCGATAGCTCCGGGTGTTTCTCGCACCGCAGAGCATGCAGCCTTGCCATGTAACCCCGTCCACGGGCCACACTCGCATCGTAGCACTCTAGCAAGTCGTGATTCAGTTGCTCCGTCCACCCAAAGGTCGCGAGATCACGCCGATCCATCGCATTGAATCCTTTTTCGTTGACTCCCCCAGCTCTAGATTGGTCGGTATTGTTGGCCGACCCATTGTCGGGAGCCCTGCGCATTCTGTTTTTTTGAACCGCACTTACTACAACTATGTTTGGTGTTGTCATTGTTGTTCCCACGAGAATCTAGGGAAACGGGTTCGTCAATCCTTGTAGAGCCCCGCATGCAAGGATAAGGCTGCGTACTCTGAGAGGTCGCCCGATATCCCAGAGTCACCGTTCTAGACACCTCACCCAGGTGCCATTCAGCTTTCGGCACGGTTTTCACACGTCCGCTTGGGGGTTAATTCCTTCGGGACCACCCCTGGACAATTGTCCGCGACTGCCTATTTATTTTTATAGCCATATTCAGCAGAAACCTTTAATAC
Organism: Belonocnema kinseyi; assembly: GCF_010883055.1. Lineage (NCBI taxonomy): Eukaryota > Metazoa > Arthropoda > Insecta > Hymenoptera > Cynipidae > Belonocnema > Belonocnema kinseyi. The sequence continues at coordinate 37,219,891 of NC_046659.1, forward strand.
AGGGACCCTCTATCCGCAACCCGAGGACGCGTTCGGTGGCTTTGTCATTTTGCTCTCCGATGTTATATAATTACGTTCCCAAAAATCTAACCCTAAGACGTACCATACATACCTACTCCTCGTGATCAAAGTTTTTGAAAATTTGAAAACCACCTTAAACAATGTAAAAATGATTTAGAACTCCAAATTATTCACATGACACTTCAAAATTTCCCCCTCTTTATAGTTTCCTCGAAAAAGTACCCTTCCTCGTGAACTTATGCAGCGGAACATAGATATATATGAAAAAAGCATAAAAAGTAACATAACTTAGAAAACACTGTCAGTTAATATTTTGTTGCTCTTTTTTTACCTCTGATAATATATAATACGTTCTTGAAAAATTACACCTAACTCATGCATACCTACCCCTAGTGATCAAAAACTTTTTAAAAGTTGTAAAACCATGTACGTCTTAAAGTTAGTTTTTAAGGAACGTATTGTATATTATCAAAGAACCAAAGAAGAGGAGAAAAATATGAACTAACAGTGTTTTCTAAGTTGTATTTTTTATGCTTTTTCATACATATATGTTCTGCTGCACACGTTGACGTGGTAGGGTAGTTTTCTAGGAAATTATAATGAAAGGGAAATTTTTAAATTTGATGATTTTAAATTTGATCTTTGATAGGGCACACGCTTTTTACATTCACACCATAATGAGAAGGTATTGATTTCATACAAAAAATGACTTTCGCGGATTCCATCAAATATCGACGTTTTGAGATTTCCTCAGAAGGAATAAAAAGTTTTCAGATTGGTATCTGTCTGTCTTTGTCGTAATTATACTGGATGTCTTTGGACCGACTAATTGAATCGAATTGGGCTTTGGCACACAGGTTTAGGGGCCAAAGATATTAAAATTCCATCTCCTAATTAATCTCCTAATAAAATTCTCCTACTCTTGAGGGATTTTTTTGATAACAATAAAATTATCTCAGTTATTGCTTTTTCAAAATATAAAATGAAAATGAAAATTCTAAACCAATCAACGCACGATATAAAAAAGGCAAGAAAAGGAAAACGTTACTTTTTGAAAAACTTACAAGATCATCATAAGTTTTAGAATCTTTTAAAAATCGAAAATTCATCTTTTAATCGCACAAGAAATACTAAATTATTACATTCTCATCATAATGAGAAGGCATTAGTTTTATGTGAAAACTGTATATCGCTAAATAATCTGAATAAATGTATTATAAGTATGATACAGAAGTGTTAAACATAATATAGAAAAGTTAACACTTTGGACAAAATCGAGCGCAAAGCACGAGATAAGTGATGAGAATTTGTTCGTTAAAGCCGAAGAACCTTTAACAAAGGAGAATTCACAATCACCAAATTACAGTTTTCGATGCTTGGTTCGTTAACCTTAATAGGTCTGTGCGCAAATGTGGGGCAAATACAAAGACTGAGCGCAAAGGGCGAGACAAATGCAGCATCGAGCGCGAGATAAATACACCTTCGAGCGCGAAGCGCAAGATGAATGCATCGCCGAGGGCGAAGAGCGAGAGACAAGAGTCGCGCGCCGTAGGCGCGCTCAAACTTGCGAGCATACGTTCACATACATACTGCATGCGTTCACATGGAAGGGTATTTTTTCGAGAAAATTATAAAGAGGAGTAAATTTTCAAGCGGCATGTAATTAATTTGGAGTTCTAAATCATTTTCACATTGTTCAAGGTATTTTTCCAACTTTTAAAACGCTTTTGATCACGAGGATTGGGTATGCATGACTTAGGTGTAGTTTTTCGGGAACGTATTATATATTATCGGAGAGCAAAAGAAGAGCAAAAATATATCAACTAATAGTGTTTTCTAAATTATATTATTTTGTATGCTTTTTTCATTCATATGTATGGTCCACTGCATACGTTCACGTGGAAGGGTTGTTTTTTGGGGAAATTATAATGAGAGAGAAATTTTCAAGTGTCACCTAATTAATTAATGTCATGTATTTTCTTCAGGTCGAAATTATACTCGAATACTTTCTTTCAATCTATCATAATTCTTTGCGTAGAGCAACAGTTGACTCTCATCGTCTACTTCATCCTCGTTGTTTACGAGTTTTCAAAGAATTTTTAAACCATTGTTTGGTACACCATATCGTACTATTTCTTCAAACCGCCCAGGACTCAACAACCCGCAGGCCTTGTAAACTTCTCCAGACTCTGAATTTACAATTTACAAAGAAGATTAATCATTTCTAGGAAGTCACCTAGATTAGCAGAATCATTTAAGCAGTAGGCAGCTTCTGAATTATTTACACCCCTGAAATCAATTCCTTGTCGCCCGATTAAAAGAATTACGTCTATGATTCTTCTCAGAATGTTTCTTCTTTCAGCAATTTGACGTTTTCAAAGAGATAGACTATCATTCTCTAGTATATTTTTCAAAGACCTGCTATTTGAAAACAAAAAGAAAGCTTCTGTTGCTTTCAAGCGTGCATAAGAGTCAGTTTCATGCCACTCGATATTTAGATAAACATTTCCACTATCCCACAGTAACTTACTTCCCCATCCGTGAGCAAACGGGACTTTTTTTCGTTCATCTGAAGTGTAAAAAGTCATACATATCCAGCAGAATAGTTGACCTCTGTTCTTGCAATAGCAAATCCAGATTCGTTTTTCACCGTTCTCTTTTAAATAAACGCATTCCTTATTAAATAGAAGGTGTATTACGTTTCTCAGCTCAGTTTTTGGTTGAATTGGGTGAAGTCTTATCACTTGCTAAATTAAATCTTCAGATCCGTTTTTTGGAACATGAAAAGCAACTATATCAATTTTATTCATCAAGGCCTGTTCAGCTTCATCTATCTTATTTTGCTCAGTAATATCCTCAGTTTTCATTATTTGAAATTGCTCAGTTTCGTTATTTTCAACTTTCTCAATGTCATTTTTGGCATTATTACTGTTCAGTACCGAGCCACCTGTTAACGTAAATTCACAATCTGGCTCGAATACTTTTGAAGACACTGAGGAAGTTGCATCGGATGGATTCAATAACCTTTGAAAACCAGACTTCAACTTGGTCTGCCTTAGATCTTCGCCACAATTTTTAAGGTCATCGATTTTTGCCTTTTGACGTCTTCCAGCTCCACTCGGTTTCTTTGGCGGTTTACCAGGATCCATTATCGGCTGAACCATGGAAAGACATATTTAATTTGTATCATACTTTAAACATTCAGTTATTGTTAGAAACAGTAATCATTTTGAATTTATATTAGTCGCATTGTCGTAAAAGTTAAACTGAGGATACTATTTATTAAGTTATAATGGCAGCGTATGAGCAATTTATGATTCCTGAATTAAAAAATAACATCAATTGTAATTTTATTCAGTTAAATTTAATTTAATTCTGTTTTCTTCTTACAAAGCTTTAGGATAAAAATGTAACTACTAATATTCTTATTTTAAAAAATCTGATCTTAAATCCCACCCTAAATTATGTTTCAATTTCTCGATCGGATTTACGATCAAATTTAAGGTTAGCTATAGCAGTAATTTTATCTTCTTAAACCATCGTCATTTATTGCTTGCTTACCCTAGTTTAAAATATTTTGGCAAAAGAACTTATCTTAAAATTGCGGCAATGTCGGATTATTAAAAAAATATTATAAATTGCTGTTTTTATTTTCGAATTCGTAAGACATAACACTTTTTAATTTTAGACGAACAACAGATTACAATTTTAGCTTTAACAACCACGCTATAAAAAAAAGTCCAAATTCTTGTTTTTTAAGCAACAGCCAAACTCTTCAATATTTATTAAAATTCTGCTAAAAATATTTTTTCAGATTATCCTACTGAACATGGACGATTAAAATATAGTAGAAATAATAGAAGATGGGTCTAATTAAACTCAGTAAACTCAAATAATATTTAATAAAACTTCTCTCGAATATCGAATCAATTTATATAATATTAAACAGATTAAAATTTAAAAATCTATATTATTTAATAAATTTAAATAACATTTAATTATATTTACAATTTTGCACTGTATTAAATTTAATAGCAAGAAGTGTGATTAAAATGTGTCATTGAAATTATTTCCCAATTGATTTTAATAAATTAGTAATTTGAAGATTTTTAATAATATCACAGCCACACAAAAAAAGTGTGCGGATCTGGTAACAAGACACACGTATTCCTATGGATTTTGGGGCGCTGAATTCAAACTCGGTATCAAAAATCACCCATCACGTCATGGTTGAGCCATAACCTCAAAAAATGACGAAAAATCATGCACTAAGGCAAATAAATTTCAAAAAATTGCCAGTGATGCAAATTTTCACTTCAAAAACATGTCGACAACTGTGAAGGATCAACCCTTGCCTGATATCAACTTATTTAACATAACTTTACCCAACAGA
>NC_046659.1:37224404-37225436 GCF_010883055.1 Belonocnema kinseyi
CACGAAACACAATTAAACTGATTGTGTTGTCCCGTTGTGTTTGCGGTACCGTTTGAATCAGCTTGGACTTAATCTGCAAAGAGGTCAAACCTATCCTAACCTAACCTAACTTAACTTCACGTAACACAATTAAACTCATTGTGTTGTCCCGTTGTGTTCGCGGTACCGTTTCATTCAAATTCGGCTTAACCTACATAGAGGTTTAACCTATCCTAACCTGACAAAACCTGACCTAACCTAACCTATCCGAATGAAATTCAACCACACGTGTAGCTATGTAAGCTTACGGTTCTCAGTCTTAAATGTGTGCTATATTTAATAGGTTAACTCAAGCTTAACCTACAAATGAATCTAACTTAACAGAACCTAATGTGCGTCTAAATTTTTAACCACCTGTAGTACAATGAAATGAATTTTGTGTTACAACAGGAACACTTAAGTTAAGTTGTGTTGCGTTAAGCAAAATTTCGTTAGGTTCTGTTAAGTTAGATTCATTTGTAGGTTAAGATCGAGTTAACCTATTAAATATAGCACACATTTAAGACTGAGAACCGTACGCTTATATAGCTACACGTGTGGTTGAATTTCATTCGGCTAGGTTAGGTTAGGTCAGGTTTTGTTACACTGTAAAAAAATGTTTATGTAACTTTACCACTTTCATAGTAGGTCCGTATATTACCTACTATCAAAGTAGCGTTTTCACAGACAATAGCGAGTATCCACGTTTAGTCGGGAAATCAACATTTAGGTTATGTAAGTTTCCAAGCAGATTCGGTGAAATCGCAATGATTTGTAAATTTGTAGGTTATGGCATTTTAACAAAAAATATTTGAATTTTAAAAATTGTTCGTAATTCCAGTATCCAAAGTAAGAACTTTATTAATGGTAGCTTCAGTAGAAATTGTAAATTGCCCGTTAAAATCATGAATGTAGCAGAAAGTAATATTTTTCAAATTATTAAATTTACATTAATTAATATATATATGCAAAGGAAAGGACATAAAAAGGAAATAAATCTGCATATAAATAAGT
>NC_046659.1:37225536-37227168 GCF_010883055.1 Belonocnema kinseyi
CCTAACCTGAATTAACAGAAATTTATTGAACTACACGTAAAGCTCTGGAAGCATATTTTCCCAGTAGCAAATGTGTGCTACTTCGAATGGGTCAACTCGAGCTTAACCTAGAAATAAATCTAACCTAGCCTAACCTAACCTCACGAAACACAATTAAACTGATTGTGTTGTCCCGTTGTGTTTGGGGTACCGTTTGAATCAGCTTGGGCTTAACTTGCAAGTGGTCAAACCTATCCTAACCTAAAAAAAACCTGACCTTACCTAACCTAACCTAACTTAACTTCACGTAACACAATTAAACTCATTGTGTTGTCCCGTTGTGTTTGCGGTACCGTTTCATTCAGCTTCGGCTTAACCTACATAGAGGTTCAACCTATCCTAACCTACATTGTAAAAACTAAAAAAATTTCACAACTAAAAATGGTAAAATCACATAAAAAATTTTTTGTAAAATTATCACTTGTATTATAGGGAAAACACCATTTTTGAGGTTAAGAATCCAAATGAATTTGTAACTTTACCACTTTCAGTATAACAATATAGCATGACGTTGTAAGAATACATTTTCTGTTCGTGAATCTGTCATATTTAAGGTAGGTAATAAAGGGACCCTCTTTGAAAGTGGAGAATTTCTGCAAGATTGTGAAAGTACAAAAAGTAGTAAAAATCCCTTTTTCGAACGTAACCTTGCATCTTGAAAATGGGAAATTGATATAAATCGCATTTATACAGGTTTTAATACAGTAAAATTAGAAGTCATTGTTCAATTTCCAGGGTGCGGAAAATAACAGAAAATTTGTAAAATTACAATGATTTGTAAAAATGTTGTCAGGAATTGGTAAAAATAATGAAAAATGTTCTTTATATTGAAAATGAATCAAAATGTATTCAATAATATGTAAAAGCTTAACGAATAACCTATTGAAGGAGAATTACCCCATTGCAGTCATTCCTTTTCATAAAATATATTCTTACAATTAAAGTAAAACATTTTTGCATAAATAAGAAAGATATTTCAATATCAAATCATATATTATAGGAAGATTAGAAGTTTACAGAAATCGAATAAATTCAATGAATCAGCGAAACTCCAAAAATATCGATTGCATTTGTTTCAAGTTTGCTGAATGGGCTCAGCTGCCACTAAATGTTTTAATTATTTTCTAAGTTTTCTTTTCTATTCAGTTAAGTTTATTATTTATTTCGTGCATTTGAAGCCAATGCAGTTCAAAATTTGACGCTTCAAACTCTGGAAACCTACGTCTGTAGCTTTTAGCGCCACCAAACGGATCTTTCGCAACCTCGTTAGTCTCACACTGCCTCTCTGACTCTCTCAGTGTGGATAAGTTAGTGGAGTGTGGCGGAAAATGCCGTATAAAGTACAAGAAGACTTTTACTGGATGCTCAGATTTATATGTGCCTTCTATCCGGGTTTGAAGTTAGGCTTCGAAAAAATATATTTCTATATAAATTGCATGAATGAATTGACTATTTATGTAGAAAGCCATCAGTTTTTCGAAGCCCAACTTCAAGCCGGAGGGAAGCCATTTATAAATGAATGGACCTGCACGATGTACAATATTGTTTTCATTTGAGCAGTGGTAGTACGACAGGGAATTTCAGTAAAAAATA
>NC_046659.1:37227268-37239771 GCF_010883055.1 Belonocnema kinseyi
ACCATGACGTGATGGGTGATTTTTGATACCGAATTTGAATTCAGCGCCCCAAAATCCATAGGAATACGTGTGTCTTGTTACCAGATCCGCACACTTTTTTTGGTGTGGCTGTGTATTCAATAGATTTCTATAAAAACGTTTAATGATTATCAATGGATTTCAATTGTGTCAAATGAAAAGTGCGTAACTTTTCAATGAAATTGTATAATTTTTAATTATTTGCATTCAATAATGCACTAAATGAAATTCAAAAGCGAAAAGTTTCATTAAAATCGGTCAATGAAATTAATTGTTTTTAATAAATTAGTCATTTAAAGATCTCTAATAATCTTCAATCCATTCCTATGAAGACATGTAATTATTATAAATAGACCGAATCTTGAATAATTTAAAACTGTTTAATAATAAAACATAATAAATATAAAATAAAAGATTGAAAACTATGGAAATCGATTGGGTTTAATTGCGCAAAATATAATTAATTCTGGTCTCTTCAATTGTTCTCAATAACGCAGTTGAAGTGATTGAAAAATTATAAGAACTGATTTAATTTAACTCGTGACACAAAAAAAATTTAAGTTCCTAATTTATTAAGTTTGAATCGTGTAATTAAAATTATTTAAAATTATAAAAATCGACTGGGTTCAATTGCGCAAAATATAATTAATTCGGATTCTTCAATTGTTATTAATAACGCAATTACAATTATTGAAAAGTGATAAAACATTGATTCAATAGGATTGGTGGAAAAATATATTAAATTCCATTCATTACACAAAATTATCTAAAGCTATAGAAATAGATTGGTTTAAATTACATAAAATGTAATTGTTTCTCATTCCGTCAATTTTTTTCCATGATGTGAGTAAAGTTATTGAAAAGTGATAGAATTTAATCGGATTTATTTATAAAAAATTGATTGAATTTCATTCATTATTAAGATATAATTAAAGTTTACTGTATGCATTATCAATTAATAATCAGCTGATCCAGCAGTTTAGGAAACTAAGAAAAAAAGTACTGTCGATCATATCTCACTGCTACCAATAGAAAATGTACACGCGTACACATGCGCGCTTCTGAATGCCAGATGAGAAGATTTTTGGTTTTGCCTAATTAATTGTATCTTTGTGTATAAAAATATATTCATAGACAAAGCTGTTCTAGGTGGCGTTCAAGTGTCCTCAGGGTCACCACACCAACAGGAGCGAAGGTGGGCGCCCAACCTCAGGGTCCACGCGAATCCGCTGCTGTTAAGATATCCTATGTCCGTGTTGTTACGATGTCTTTACGATATTGCAAAGACATCGTTAGATCATACGACGTTTTTGCGATATCGTAAAGACGTCGCCATATATTGTTCCCACTGAGTAATCTATACGTTTAGTGGAAATTGAACATGAAATGGGATATACAGTGAACTATGGTAATCCTAACCGCAATTTACAAGTGACAGCCAGAAAGGATTTATGAACATTTTACGAATGGTATATGATAAATATAGCTAAAACAGTTTGAAAAACGTATTTCGTGACGTTTGCAAGGTATAAATGGCACTTTATACTTATTTACCAAATTTCTTTTATTAAAATTCGTATCTCATTGACAGAGGGTCTAGTACTCGGCTGGGTGCTGACACCTACGATTAGTTTTGCATCATGAACCTCATAAGTGTTTTACTGCCTTAAATGTTTAATAATTTTTTTCTATTGAACGACTCAACAGAAAATAAAATTATAATGCACCGTCGCTGAGGATTGAAATTATGTAATAAAAAATTATTTGATCTAAAATCGTGAAACAGCCCTATTATATTCTATAAAATTGCACAGCTGACAATCTCCTAAAGGATTTTATAAAAAGTATGAAAGCAACGAAGATATTTAGAGTTTCTGTTTTGACCTCGATAAGAGACTCCAAGATTTCATCCGACTGGATTAATTTTTATTGGACATTTTATTTATTTATTTTCAAAAAAGAACGAGAATTTTCAAAAATACATTGCATTTTTTATTTGGTGACTTTTTGAACATTCAAATAGAGCAAAATTCGTAAATCTAGAGTCCGCCGCAGAAAATTATACTCGTGTAGGGTAGATTCACAAATGCAAACTACCAAGGTACATATTTAAATTCTGATTGGAATCGATATAATTTTACATTAAATTAAAAAATAATTATATATTAATATATGAAACCACAGTAAGTTCTATGTCTTTTCTTTTGCTTTTTCTTATATACTGTTCACTAGATTTCTATGTACATGAAGTCTAATTTATATATTCATAATTATACATAGACTCCTTTGCTGTACTTCACAGTAATAGTAGCAAAACTGAACTTGTTAATTAGGTTTAGAAGTCAAATTAAAACCAAAAAAATAATTTCAAGACGGCTAATATTTTACCTTCGCGCATCGTAGTCAATAATTGTTTTTTTTACCTATCTTTTTTTACTAATTTTCTAGAGGCCCACAATGAACGAATTTTTCGTAAGTAGAGTTTTTGACAATGAAGAATAATACAAAATTAGAGAATTAAAGAGACGTTTATTTGAAGTTAGAATTTTTGGAAAATGCAGAGAACACAGTTTTTTAGATTTGATCAATTGTACATTTTTCTGAAAAATTCACATTGTCATCGCAGTGAATTCAAGCCCTTTTTAGGTCAAACACAAAATAACATGCAATTTAGATATTTAGTTATCACGAACCAAAATTTTTTTTTCAAATTTTTTGGTCATATTACAATCATGATTCTTCCCTTTTTGAACGATTCTCGCCTAATAGAGATCATGAAACAATTTGTTGTGTACAATAACAAAATAATGACAGGTTTCTTCAGTTTCAGTGGAAGAAATTGCAGAAACTACGCCTTCTCAAAATATGTGTAATTAATTCATCCACTGCTGTTTTTACACCGAGAAAAATCTGTACTGAAATTTGCATGGACGCAATTCGCATTTTCGTGAACCAATACTTAATGCGATATAGGCACAATAAGCCAGAGATGTTAGGGTGAAATAGGGCGATTGCAGTTTGGTAGTGAGTAAAAGAAGAATGGCGCATGTATTGCGAGTTATGTATCGATACGATTTGGTGCGCAGTTTCGAAACTTCGGGGTTTTCGGCTAGCTCTATAGTATGAACAATGTACCAAACTAAAGTGATTTGTTCCAAAATTTAAAAGATCGATGCGTCTAAATTTGTGATCTATTAAAGAAAAAGTAAGCAAAAACGACTACTGAAAAAGTTCCTCTTCGTAGACTTTGAGATCTCGTCTGTCTTTGTGCGAACTTTTCTGAGAATAATTAGCAGCTGCAGAAGACCACATTGAACTAGAGGTCGCATCGTTTATAGGCTCTATTATTGGTTGTCGTCTTGCCAACGATACTTTCAATTGAATAGAAGAAACCATGCTACCATCCATTTCATTTATGGCCCTTTCTGCCGCATCAGATTTATCAAACGTTACAAATCCTCGACTAAAAATAAGAAGGTAAATATTTAGATTATAAAAAGTACATCAACGGAAATATGATCTGATCTTATAGTGATATGGATGGAATACTAACTTTTTCTCGATTTCCATGGAAATATTTATAATATTTCCAAAAGTTTGAAAGTGTTTTTTCAACAAATCTTCAGATATTTTGTAACCACAAACAAATATTGTGTTTCCGCCTCTAGGCTTAACTTCTGGCTTTGCATGGGCTGGATTTTCCACCGTGCCTTTATCTTCGGTGTCTTGTGCACTTACAAAACTATCGTACAGATCTTTAACTCTTGGTCTGGGTGCTTCAGTTTCATCATCCTCAGGTTGACTGGCTGAAAACGGTTGATAAGAGCAGACTGTCTTTTCTGTACTGTTTAACTTTCTCTCTAATCCTCGAGGCCTTTTGAAAGCTTGTTCTGAACGTTTTGGAGTTTTTGGTGCTGTGATAACACCAGATTTTATCAATTTCTTTGCTACCTCTCGAGCATCTCTCGCTTCAGTTGGCCTTTTTAGAATTTGTGGAAGACGCTCGGGTTCAGGTTTAGGCGCTTTTAAATCTTGAAGAGCCTTTTTCTAAACAAATCAAACAAACAAAATTACGGTGTATAATTTAATTTAAAATATTTGTGAGAGAATGTTTTATGATGACTTTACGAATATTTTCCATATATCCCAAAGAAATGTGTGCGTATAGCTTTTCCGTAAATCTTACGGAATTTTCCATGAAATATACAGAAAACAGTCCACTACCACCATTCTGTAAGATCAGCAGCCTTAGTTAGAAACGCACTTTTGAAATTTCACAAAAACAAAAGTAATTCTGAACCATGCTAGAATTGTTATGCTATGAGAAGTTTATTTAAAAATGTTTGCAAGAAATTTAAAAAGAAACATTTGGACTAAAAAAAACTTGTTTTATTTAGAAAGAAAGATTGTGCTAGTTAGTTCATGGCGGACATGAATTTTTACCGCAAAAAATTTACAATATTAGCTGTCTTTGATAAAACTTTGATATTGTTAAATTAATTTTACTATGAGAAAAAAATGTTTGAAAAAAGTAATTAAAAATTGCAAACTGCATCTTAAACCAATTTCTCGCTTTTGTGTATTTCTCATAAGATGACAAACTTTTTGAAGTTTCCCCGTGCACCTAGCCTTAATATTTGGGCAAGCTGGATTTTTCACGTGCCCTGTCCTTTTACTCGGAGCTATGTTTAGCGTGTCCGTAGCTGCAGAGCCAAACAATTATGACAGAAAATTCGAAAAGAAACCTTATTTTTGTGAGATTATGTATAAAACTACTTTTTTGTTTAAATTTATGATTATGTATAAAACTACCTCCATTTTTGAGCACGGACTTGCATGTAGATAGTGATAGAGAGAACATGTTCGGCAACAGGTGGTGAGAAGATGTTACGGAGTTTATGTAGAAGGTACGAATGGAGTGTGAGGGTTGGTGAAGGATCGGGAGTTTGTGGTCAGGAGGTTGGACCTTTAAGGGGGACATGCGTGGTTCTCGTAGTGCTTGGGGGATATTAGGGGAGAGAAAAAGGTGTGTGAAGAGGTGAAATAAAGCAAATAAAGGAAGATAGAGGGAAAATTCGTCCCGGGTACCGACGAAAGAGCGAAGCGTGGGGGAGCGGTAGGTGTTTAGCGTGAGTACTGGCAGTAAAGTAGTGAATTGGACGGTGTGGAAATTTGCTACACGCCACGAAGCACAGTGAGAAAAAGTACCTTTTTTGGACAAAAAGCGACCGACGGTGAAATTCTTAACTGATTTAATGTTTTTTGTTTAAAAATCACCGTAAGGCTTCCAGGTATAACGAGCAACTACGGATATTTTATTTTGACTCAAAAAAAATTTGTTATTTCACAAAAAAGTTACAACTTTTTGTTGCTAAAATTTTCCATTTTACCATTTCTTCTGACTTTCAAATTCTTTAAAAAAAGGTAATAAATAAATGTAATAACTAACTGAAAATAATTTAAGGGGGATGATAGCCGGTACCTCTAGAGAAAAAGGTTCTCTAAGTACTTAAAGCTGTATTGCTCTTGGTGGTTCAGAACCCACCTTAAAATGTAGGTCCCACTCCCACCACCTAGTAAGTGTGTGTGGGGCGTGCACAGGAATGGGGAAGAAGGTAGAAGAAAAATGTATACCCTTAGGGAAAACATTAGAAGCTTCCATTCGTACTAAAAATGATTTGAAATGGGTAAGAGTAAGAAAAAAATTATTAATAATGTTATAAACAAATTAATTAACAAAAGTCATTTTTTCATGATTCGAAATGATTAGCTGATTTTAACCCATAGCTTTTGCATAAAGTATCACAGATAATAATATGCAATTACAATAAGTTAAGAATAGCTAACGATTGCAAATGATTTAAACAATTTTAATAAACATATGCACATTTTGATCATTTTTTGATGAAAAAGCTTGATTTTTTTGTAAAATCAACTTAAAATGTTTTACTAAAGACTCCTTGCTATTCTATTTTTCATAGTGACCAGAAAATGTGAATTGTTTAAGCAATTTTTATAAACAAATGCACATTTTAATCATTTTTTCGTGAATAGGATATGTTTTTGCGGAATCAACATAAAATGTCTTGCCAAAGAAACCTTGCTCTCATAATTTTCGTAGTGCCTACCTAAAAATGTCCCTTTTCAAGGCCACATGATATGCAGAGTCCAACTGAGAAGCTTATCCGTGGTGCAAATCAGGTCACTATAAAGAATATGGTAGCAGAGGCTTTTGCAAGACATTTCGAATTAATTCCGCAAAAAATCAGTCCTATTCATGAAAAAATGGTTAAAATGTGAATTTAAAAAAAAATGGTTTAAAAAATTAAGATTTTTTTATTAGAATGAAAAACATGATAGCAAGGAGTCTTTGAGCAAGCATTTTAAGTTGATTCCGCAAAAAAATCAAGCCTTTTCATCAAAAAATTGTCAAAATGTGCATTTGTTCATACAAATTGCTTAAATAATTGTTAATCATGAGCAATTCTTAACTTATTGTAAGCGCAGATCATTATCTGTGATACGTTATACAAAAGTTATCGATTAAAATTAGCTACAAATTGCGAATCACGAAAAAATACTTTTGTTAATTAATTTGTTTATGACATTTTTAACCATTTTTGTTGTTACTCTAACCCGCAGAAAATTATTTTTTAGTTAGTTATTACATTGATCTATGACCTTTTTTTTAATGAATTTGATAGTCTTAGAAGAAATGGTATCACGGTAAAGTTTAGTAACAAAAAGTTTTAAGTTGGTTGCTCAATAAGAAATTTATGTTTAACCGATATAAAATATCCGCATTTACTCGTTATAACTGGAAGTTTTACGGTAATTTCTGAAGAAAACTTTAAAACTGCAGTGTCGATCGACTTTTGACCAAAAAAGGTGCTGTTTCCCCACTGTCTGACTTGTAAGTGTGCGTGGCCTGGTATCGAGGGGCGTGTCGTGGAGAGGAAAAAAGCGGAACGAAGGAAGCAAGAAGACGAAGAAGAGAACGTCTGGCGGAAGTGAGGGGAAGGATCTCTTGAAGAGGATTAGACAGCCAAGATAGTGTGCAAGATTAGGGGTTAAGGGAAGATATAAGGAGGGCTTTAGACCAGATGTAAAATATCAGGGAAAACTTGAGAGCCATACATGAGAAATGGAAAAGGAAGGTAAAAGAGCTGACGGAGGAGGTAGAAGGATTAGAGAGGGAGGTGGTGTCGGTAAGGAAGGTCGGCAATAGATGTAGGTGACAGGGGGAGGGTGAAAAGAAAGATATTTGGGAGAAAGTAGAGAATATGATAAAAGGGAATATGGAAGAAAGTAGAAATGAAAAGGAGGAGACAGCGGATAGGGAAAAGATAAGAGCAATAGAGTTGAGCATTGAGAGAAAATAGAAGGCAAACAGGAGAAATAATATTGTGATAAGAGGATTGAAGCTAAAGAGCGTGAAAGAAAGGGAGGGCGTGGATATGCTGCTACACAGCATAGGGTGGGTTAAAGGCAAGGTAGGGAAAGTTAGGCTGAATGGGAGAAAGGACAACGAAGTGGTGGTTGTGGAATTGGAGAGCTGGGAAGGAAAGTTGGAGGTGATACAAAACAAAAATAGAATAGAGGACAAGAAGGTTTCCATCGATCAAGATTTGACAAGGAAGAAAAGGGATGTGCAAAGAATGCTGAACGATAGGGATAGGAGGGAAATGAGTGAAGGGAGGTCGGCGAAGTGGAATTTGTTTCGTAGGAAGTAGGGGGTGGGGGTAAATCAGGGTGGAGGAGTGGTAAATGTGTTGTACTGGAACGTAACAGGGGTAAAGAAAAAATTCGAGGATTTCTGGAGGTACATCCAGGAATTTGATAGATCTAAAGTTGCTCAGGGGGTACAGTTAGTGACTCTAGGAGGCTGCCAGAGTGAAGAAGAAAAGAAGGGCTAGTAAGGGAATTATAACGGGGGGTAGGAATGGATTAGACGAAAAGGTTCATGTAGAGAGAGAGGGGTGCAAATAAGGGCAGTAAAGTTAGGAGGGGTAACGTGTAAGTTTGTGACTGTCTACAATAAGGATGGAATGGAAAATCAAAGGATAAGAAAATAACTAAGGAGGGGGAGATACGATACTAGATGGTGGCGGGGCGGTTGCAAATGATATGATAAGAGGAGACGAAGAGGAAGAATTATAAATATGTAAGTAAGGTAGGGGTATCGGTGATATACTATGCAGTTATGAATATACAAGAGTGGGAGGAGACGGACAGATTTACAGTGGAAGGGAGGGTAGAGTCAAAACATCAGCCATTAGGGTTATGGATAAGGGGTAGGGCGGCGAAAGGAAAGGTCAAGAAGAAGTGTCATTGGGGTACAGGGTGAGCTGGACGAGCGAGGCAATAAAAAAGTATCTAGAACAGTTAGGAATGATACGCTTTGAAGGGGAGTCGGTGGAAGAGATATGGAAGAACTGTGAAAAGGGAGGAGTACGTAGAAACGAGAAAGATTTTCAGATTGATGTGTAAAAATAAGGAACAGGAAAATAAGAAGATCTGGAAGAGGAGTTGAGAAATGTTAAGACAGGTGTATGTGTGGGAGAAAATAGATTTAGGAAACGTATAGTAGATCTAAGCGAGAAGATAAAGAGTGAGGAGAGGAGGGAGTTTTTTAATGATTCATTTCAGGGCTCAGATTCGCGAAAGAGAGATGATGAAAGTAGAAGCACGAGGGAGGCAGAGGTGGAGGGGTTAAATGACCAGGAGATAGAAACGAAGCGTAGCTGTTTATAAAGCTTGGGAAGAGGCTGAAGTAGGTTGTGAAAAAAGTATGTAAAGGTAAGGGATTTCTAGCAGGTTTAATAGTGACACTGTATAAGACAGCAGATAGGGATAAGAAGAAAAATTACAAAGGCATTACACTAATTAATACGGCATACAAAGTACACGTGATGGTGTTGGCGGAGAAACTGTGGAAGGATGTCGAGGGGAAAGGAATATTACCAAAGACGCAGGCGGGGTTTAGAGCGGTTAGAAGCACTATCGACAACATCTACGTTCTGAAGCACGTGGTGGATAGAGATTTAGCGACGAAGGGGCCAGAAGTGTACGCATTTTTTGTGGATCTTAAAGGAGCGTTTCCTTATGCGTATCAATTAATATGATCGGATTTTCAACTTTCAAGTACACTTTCACATAGGGAATACCTCTGACTGTCCCCTTTTCGATTAATACGATCGTATTTTCAATTGACAAGTCCATGTGCGCAGAAGTTACCCTCGCAACTGAACACGACTTGCGAGTTGAAAATCTGATCATATTAATTGAGACGTTGAAAATATGATCGTATCTAAAGTTGAATTTAAAAAATTCAAAATGTCAGATCCAATATAACTGACATGAAATAGCAACCATATATGGATCTGTATAAAATTGGCGTTAGATAGGTTTGTGGGGTTGCTAATTTCAAATCCGATGTTGAATTTTCAAAATTCAAAATAGCGAATCCAATATGGTGGACATGAAATATTACAAATGTTTGGGTCTAGATAACAGTGGTGGCAAATAGGTTTCCGATGTCACTGATTTCAAATCTAATGTTAGATTATGAAAATTCAAAATCGCGGATTTCATATGGCGAACATGAATTATTAAAAATGTTCAGATATAAATAAGCTTTTAAACAGAGATAAAAACAATTTAATTTATCAGAATAGCAAGCAGAAAAGAATGAATTATTATTTTAAAAATTAGTCCAATTTAGTTTCTAAAGTTTTGCCGAGACTTGAGTAAATTAAATGTTCGATTTGTATCCCTATAGAATTTTTCTAACGTTAGATTTGGAAACATACACTTTTGCGGTTGAGATTTATGTGAAGGAAATAACTTTGACTATTTTGACATTTCTTTCCGGATTCAATTTTTAAATTTTCAATGACACTAGCTATTGCAGTCCTTAGGCGGGATAAAAAAAAAGGTTTGAAAGAATAACTCTATGGAGACAAAACTTATGTTAACTTATGTTAATGAAGATATAAATTATTTTACAGTTTTGGATGACTCTAATGTAATAAATAGAATGAAGCTTATCGTGGATGGAATTTTATATATTTTTTATAACTTTATAGAATTTTTTTTTAATTTTATAACTTTCTATTTTTAAATTTTATTTATATTTTTTTTTTAATTTTTCTATTAAACGAACATTAAGACTTTGGGAAAATTTAAAATTATTCAGATATATATATAAAAGGTTAATTGTAAGTTTTGAAAATTTTAAAACATGCCGAAAAAAAAGTCTGAAAGATTGAAAACAATTTTTTCGGATTAATTTTTTTTTATTTGTAGAAGTTTCAGTTAGTTGTGAAAAGAATAGGAAATTATTAAAATCTTAAGAAGATTCCGACAAATTTAAAAAAAAATTTTCTTTAGATTCCCAGAAAAAATGTAAAATGATTTTTCTAAAAGATTTCAAAGTATTTCCAAAAAAATTTGGAAAAATAATTTGGGAGTCTTGAAGGCAAATTTTTTTATTTTTAAAATATTTTAAGAAAAATTGGAAACAATTTTTAAGACATTTAGAACGTTCAGATATATTAAAAATATTTTTTTTAAATGTTAAATTTGATAATCATAAAAATTAGGAGAAAAATGTAGATTTTTGACAATTTTGTAAAAGAGAAGGTTTTTAGAAAGTCAAACCATATTCTCTAGATTATCAGGAAAACTTAATGTTATTTTCTGGAAGATTTTGGGACAATTTATTTTTATTTTGCAGAATTAAAAAAAATGGTAGTTTCAAAAAATTTCAAGTTTAAAAAAATGAACTAAAATTACACATAGTCAACAAAATTTAAGTCATGTTAATGAATTCATTTCAAACATTTTTTTTCGTCATAACTATTTTCATGAAATTTAGCCTAAGATTTAAGAGGGAAAGGGAATTTAAATTTGACTTGTTTTTAAATTGAACATGAACTAAAGTTATTTCAAGCTAAAAATAAACGTTCTTAAAAATGATTGATAAAATCGAGGAAAACATTTTGTTGTTAATTATAACTGGTGGAACCGGCCCTTAACGCTGAAGTCCTTCACTTAAGGGCATGTGATACTTAGAAAATTGTCGATTTCACCAGTTTTAGGTTCGCCCGGCTTTTTTCTAGAATAATAAATATTTTGTCTTAAAAATTTGGGAAATGATAGCGAACATGCTAACGGACGTCCCCACACACTTTTTTGTAGGTGAATTCAAAAAAGTTTTAATTTAGCAAAATGTGATTAATTTGCATTGCACTTAGGAAATAGTATCGATTTTTTCAGTGTCAGATTCCCCCGGCTTTTTTCCTAGGATAAGAAATATTTTTTGCCTTCAAAATCTGGGAAATGATAGCGAACATGCTAACGGACGTTCCCACACACTTTTTTTGTGTTTTTTTATCAAAAAAATGTTGATATTGTTAAAACGTGCATGTATATTTGGAGGATATGTGTGTTACAATTCACCCGAGCGTTGCTTCTAAATTACACAATATTTTTGGCCAAAAACTTTGAACTTACAAATAAACATAGTAACTAATCTCCCGAAACTAACCTTGTTTGCAGGCTATCAAAAAAGTTCTTTTCATAAATAATTTCCAGATTATCGGAAAGGCAGAGATGAAAATCGACTTGCTCACTCGCGCACTTTTCCACACATAGGAAGAGGACAACTGCGCACCTGCGCACGAAAATTTAAGATCTTCAGGTAATGTGCCTACCACTTCCGGTAATGTTTCTATTGCCAAGTGGCAAAACGTAGTTAGATCTCCTTATTATTCCTTCGTGGTCTATCATTTTCACGCGCTGTTTTTATTTGTTACCTCAGATCTAATAACTAATAACTACAGTAGAAGTTTGATAACTTGCCGCTCGATAAGTGTACACTCCCCTTAAAACGTCATCACACGTACAGCACGCACAGGAATTGTGGTTCTCCCACTACGTGCGCTATTTTACTAATGATTTGCGCCTATTATATACGCACGCGCACATCTAATATCGTGCTACTAGAAGGGACATCAGATAAGTCCGTGATTCATGGAATTTTCCGCCCCTAAAGCCCCGAAGTTGGAAAGTTATCGGACTTGTACTGTAATAATAACTGCATCGCAGTTTCTTAATCCAGTTTCTTCTATTAAAAGTGATATGAGATGTGCTTACATACTTTGTCGTCATTAATACTACTTATCTTGATACCAAATGATGTTACAATTATTTTATACTACACCAATTTATGTTTTATTCAAATAGAACTTTTCTAATGTTATTTATAATTCTATTGTTATCTAATATAATAATATAATAATATACCAGGTGTATACATATGAAACCGGTATTTTTTCAAGAAAAAAACACATTTATTTCAAGAGAATGATAACAAATACTTTATTCAACGTATGCGCCCTCGCTGGCTACACATTTTGTCCACCTCTCAGGCAATTTATGGATACCTTTCCAAAAAAAGTCTTCGTTTTTTGAAGCAAACC
>NC_046659.1:37239871-37241076 GCF_010883055.1 Belonocnema kinseyi
TTTTGCCCGACACCTTGACAAATGTAATTCCATGTAGAAACATGCGTTTAAATAAAATATTTTACCAAAAAAGTTACCCACGCTTTAACTTGACAGACTGTAACATTCACGAAAAACCGCTATTATATGGATTTTTCTCAAAATAAAAAAATAAAATTTTTAATTAAAAAAAAAAGAAAGGAATATAAAATAACAAAAAAAAAGGTTCTTTATAAACGTCTACCTCCACGCGGTAAGAACTGAAAACATTTTTATTGAAGAAATGGCTAAAGACGTTCCATACGCAAGCACATACAAAAATTTCGAACATGTTTATCAAAAAATCATAAAAATAAAATTCTACGTGAATTAAACTCTACAGATTTTCTACATTTCAACCTAGCTCAACTTTTATTGATTTTTAGAACTAATTTTATGTGCAGTTTTTTAGTATTGAAAATATTATTTTTGAAAAACTGCAGATTTTCACTCCTTTGGGCTATTTTCTGGGGTGGTAACGAAATTTAACCTTAGATAACAAAAGAAAAAATACGTTTTCTCTTATTTGTGATATATTTCCCCCCATTTTTACCTGTTTTCTAAGCTGAAACAACTTTTTTCAGAACAATCCGTGAAACAGCGATTTTTCGTAAATATATTTTAGGGGTGGTCCTGCAACCCCTTAATGATGAAAAATGAATTTTCTGTGTGTATAACTTTATTATTTGGACATTTTGCGTCGGAGTGTTTGTGATTTCAGCTATTGTCAAGACCTCTTTCGCATCGAAAATACGATTTAAAAAAAATCACCTTAAAAAATCACGTTTTTTTAAATTGAAAAATAGGGTGGGAAGGGGAGGTTTTTTCGGAATTTTCGGATCAGATTCTGAAAGAGCACACTTGAAAATACTCGCCAATACATTTTCAGGTCTTTTCCAGCATAATTAACAAAGTTTTCCGAGCTTAAAGATGACCGACCAAAACGGACAAATGGGGTTAATAAGGGTTAAGATCAGTAATCTCCATGTTCTCGTCTAAATGTTTAGTTTGTAATAAAATTGGTCATTATTACAATGGTTATAACATTAGAATTAGATATTATTATATTATATATAGTATATATTATATATTACCAGGTGTATACATATGAAACCGGTATTGCCATCTAGCGGCCAGTAGGCACACTTGTAGGCACTGTCGGAACTTACCATTTGTGCTAATTGGCG
>NC_046659.1:37241176-37246107 GCF_010883055.1 Belonocnema kinseyi
GAGGGAGCTCTTCTTAATATTTTGACACCAAAATCATGTCGATACACCTTACCGACTGCGAGTAAAGCCACCCACGCTTTAACTTGACAGACTGTATTTCAGGGGGAGCCGTACCACCCCTTAATGATGGAAAATGAATTTTCTATGTGTACAAATTTATTGTTTGGACATTTTGGGCCGGAGTTTTTGGTGATTTTAGCTATTGGCAAGACCTCTTTCGCATCGAAAATACGATTGAAAAAAAAATTACCTTGAAAAATCACGTTTAATTTTTTAATTGAAGAATAGGGTGGTAAGGGGTGGGGGGCTTT
This sequence comes from Belonocnema kinseyi, assembly GCF_010883055.1. Classification (NCBI taxonomy): domain Eukaryota; kingdom Metazoa; phylum Arthropoda; class Insecta; order Hymenoptera; family Cynipidae; genus Belonocnema; species Belonocnema kinseyi. The sequence continues at coordinate 37,241,488 of NC_046659.1, forward strand.
CGAAATTTTCGGATCAGATTCTGAAACAGCACACTTGAAAATACCCGCCAATAAATTTTCAAATCTTTTACAGCATAATTAACAAAGTTGTTCAAGCTTAAAGTTGACGGACAAAACGGTGACAAATTGGATCAATAAGGGTTAAGGGCGACGAAACATGTAAGCATACCTCATTTAAGACTTAACTTTAATAGGGCTCAAAAAGCGCGAATATTGAGGTCGTGTGAACGTTACCTGCGAAATTTTCTTTTACATTTGTTTAAAAAACAAATTACGTTCAGGAAACGCGACTTCGAATTTAAAATTCTTGAAATTATATATGAAGCAAGTTCAGACGTTTGTCTGGTCCTAAATATTTGTAATTTTAAGAGAAAAGAAATTTTCTAATAATTTTTTCTTTCAATTCGTCAGCTCTATGGATCCGAACGTTGAACCTCGGATTTATCCATTATTTTATCTTTATGGCACACAAGGTTGGAAGGATAGCATACCATCTGTTAATAGACGAGGCCAAGTTTCACGATCTGCATATATTGAATATAGAATGGCAACGAGAGATAATAATGTACTTTTTAATTTTTATGGGTGGGCGATTATTTAAACAGTGAGTTGTCGATAATAATGTGAAAATCGAAACGGATAGGATGAATTACTGTAGATTGAATCAAAAAACACTTCGCGCTGATACTTTCAGGGATTAATTGATCATTTACAAGAAAGATCAAATGATTTACATCCTACTGTTGGAAGAATGATCATCCTCCCATCATCATTTGCAGGATCTCCCCGTAATATGCTTCAGCACTATCAAGATGCAATAGCAATTGTAAGAAATTTCAGTAAGCCAGACTTGTTTATAACTATGACATGTAATCCAAACCAGGCTGAAGTGAAAGATAATTCATCACATGGTCAGACCGCATCTGATGGACCAGACATTATTTCACGAGTTTTTAATGCAAAGAAAGATGAATTAATAAACACTATAGTAAAACAAAAATTCTTCGGCGAAGTAGAAGCATACGTTTATGTTGTTGAGTATCAAAAACGTGGATTACATCATATTCATTTGTTATTAACGTTGAAACAAAATAGTAAAATAACTACTCCTGATGTTGTAGATGAATACATTTCGGCAGAAATTCCAAATTCGGATACAGATCATGAACTTCATAATATTGTTATGAAAAACATGATTCACGGTCCCTGCGGAGATTGGTGTACAGATGATAAAGGTAAATGTAATAAGAATTTTCCAAGAAAGTTTCAAGACGAGACACGAATGGATGAAAACGGATATCCAACTCTTCGTAGAAGATAGCCAAAATGGAGGTACGACTGACAATCAATTTATAGTACCTTACAAAGTTAGATTATTAAAGTCCTTTAACTCGCATATTAATGTGGAAGAAGTTTCTAGAATTAAGTCAGTCAAATATTTATACAGATATATCTGCAAGGACATGATGCTGCGTCCATCGTAGTTACTGTTGCCAATAACAGTGAAAATGTTATTCATCATAACGAAATAAAAAACATCATAGATACTCGATATGTGAGTCCTGTTGAAGCATGTGATCGTATATACGGTTGATCGTTGCAAAATAAAAGTCATGCTGTTATTAGGTTGCCAGTACATTTGCCTAATCAGCAAATTGTTACTATTGACGATGCTGAAAGTGAACATGCTGAAAGTGAACATGCTATAAGAAACGCATTGGAAAAAGAAACTATACTAATCAATTATTTTGATTTAAATGGACGTGCTACTGATGCCAAACGATATACGTATTCTACTAGAACCGATTATATAGTATAGACAATGTTTAGTAAACTTATTAAGGATCGAAGATTTGGAGATCTAGCGAAGACAGCTATATTATCAGCACGAAATGTTGATGTTAAAGAAGAAAATTACAGTCGTGGAGCTATTAGACAAAAGCACAGAACGAATTTATATAAGTGTAGATAGTGTTAAAAATTGTAACAATGGAGATATAAATTATGCAATGCAGCCAGAATACTTGAAAAGATTGAATACACCGACCCTTTCTCCTCATGAATTACGATTAAGAAACAATTGTATTGTTATGCTAATTCGTAATGTTTCTATTAACTAATGTCTATGTAATGGTACACGTTGGAAAATAATCGAAGTTTCAAATAATCTTCTACGATGTCGCATTTTAACAGGTGATAAGGCAGGGGACATTGTCTTTACACATCGTATTACATTGTATTGTAAAGGACAAACTTTCGATAATATCGGGCTAGATCTTCTTAAAGATGTATTTAATCATGGACAATTGTATGTGGCATTTTCCCGAGTTCTATCTTGGCATTCATTACAAATTTTCCTAGGAGAGCAGCGGCAAAATAACATTATAAAGAATTATGTGTATACAGAAATATTCAAATAATTTTGTATTTTTAAATAATTAAAAATAATGTTTAAAATAAATAAAGTTTCATTATGGATTTGATATTGCAAAATCAACAAACACAAATTCATATATTCTTGATCAAAAATATAGGCTAAACTTAAACTAAGTACATCTGATAGTAAATTAATACATAAAATATGATAAGATATAATACTTTCAAAAAAAAGTAAAAGCGCGCGAAAGCGCGCGTTCGGTCTCGTATTGGAAAAATTTTCACTGGTGTAACGGTCGATATTGTAACTAAATCAGAAATTTAAATGTGAGAAGTTTGCAGTTTGTTGGGAATATTGAAAACCTGTCATTCTGAAATTCGCTTGTTACTTCCAAATTATGATATACAAAACATGAAGAAATAATTGTTAAGAAGAATTAAAGGAGAAAAAGATAAGGTGAGGAGTTTTATTTGAAAATTGCGTATTATATCTAAACATTAAAAAGGAACTATCCTCTGGGTTACTTACTTAGAAAAATACATGAACAACCTCGGATTTACACATTTTTAAATCACAATTGCTCGTATATTGGTAAGTCATTTCTAGAAAAAAATAAGGCTGCTCGTGATCAATGTAGCAAAAGGAATGCGGATGTTGCAAAAAGTTTAAGTGGAAGATGGGGATGGACAATATTACAAATAGCATTTCTCGACAGGAAAATTAGTTTCTTTTTATGTCGACTTTGGGATCTTCATAATAAATTCAGCAACATTCATGATTATTTGATAAATTTTAAGATTTTTGAAAACAAATTTAACTCATTCAAAAATAATGTGTAACTGCAGACTTATTAAAAGAATGAAAGTGATGAGAAACTTAACCCTTGCTTGCCACCCCAGGCTTTTCTACTCCTTAATTTTAAGTACCTAAATGTAGGTATGTTAAGCTGACGTCACCGCATTTTCGAATCGAGTAAAAACCTATTTCATAATTAAGGGCTCATTATCATATAATATTTGAGGGCTCATTAAATTAAATTAAACAATTTTAATAATCTTCTTTTGAAAAAATAAGGATTATGCTGGCTGAACGCTAAGGCCCTTAATTATAGTATGGTCAGATTTACAATTTGTGCATAATTTATATTAAGGGTGATTTTTCAGTAACAGGGGTGGCTTTTAGAAAATAATTTTTTGTGGTTTTGGGGAGCACTAAATACGCCCTTAATTGTGTGATATGATAGAACTCAATTCAACGTTTTATTTCACATGTGGTTCCGCCAGCTTAACATGAAGATAGCGTAACGTAGGTTTTTGAAAAAATAGTGGATCATTAAACTTCGCAATATGGCATTAAATGAGCCCTTAATTATGAAATAGGTTTCAACTCGATTCGAAAATGTGGTGACGTCAGCTTAACATACCTCCTAAACGTTTCAACTTTAGCCATTTTTTAAATATAATTGAAATTAATATTTGACTATATAAACTGTGTGATCCTTCAAAGTAAGCCTTCAATATGTTTTGAAAAAATTTTCAAATAAAAGCATTAAATAGGTTTTTTATAACGATTTTTCTCACCGGATGGCGCCCACCCCAGACTGGCAAGAATATAATTGGGAAGTATATAAATGGCAAGCAAGGGTTAAACTAAAAGGACTGATTGAACACGATGATAGTTTTTCTCTCTCGAAAAATACCAAAATAATGCATATGTGACGTGCGCCGAAGAAAGTGGGCTTACTCTAAAAAAATCGAAATCGAAGTTTTTACACTTTTCGATAGTTTTTGTGTTGCTTTTTTTACTGAAACCATTAGAAAAAGTTTCTGAGTGTTATTATTGCTAATAATTGAATTTTTATATACCCGAGAAACCGGGCGCTTACTCAAGAGCTCGAGATTTCGTGAAACACCTCCCACCACTACATCTACGCGTCTCATCTATACCCCGCCCGTGAGCCGCATCAACGACCTATCTATTTCCGTGAGAATGCAGTGGTAAGTGGAGGAAAAATTTCGTGAGTCTTTCCTCTCTCCTAAAAGTCGCTTCTATCAGTCGACTTCGAACGCTCGCCCTGAAAAATCTCACTTTTCAGAGTAAGTCCCCTTTCTTCGGCGCCCGTCACATATGTTTAAAACATCATATAATTTATCAACCAAGTATGAGTGTTTATGAAATTATCAGTAAGTTCCGAATTAAGACAAAAATTCCATCAAAAGATGCCCGAATAGTACATTTGTTTA
>NC_046659.1:37246207-37249919 GCF_010883055.1 Belonocnema kinseyi
AATTCCATGTCAATCGCGCCACCTAAATATCTCGTAAACAGATTTTTTCTCCAAATTTAGCCCAGATTATCTTTGAAATGTGTGCTTTCATCTCAAATTTTTTCAGAATTACTTTTTTTAAAAATAGCGGACCAAAATATCTAAAAAAAAGTGCTTTTTTACAGGCTCTCCAGGTATTCTATTTTTAAGGTGAATAAAGCAATGAGAAACCCGAGATTATTATTTAATTCCATATTTATGGTGTTGCTGACATTAAATAAACTACTAAATTGTTCAATTTCAAAATGGCAGCCGAAAAATAAATTTTTTATTTGTATGTGATGTTTATTTTAATATCATTTTAATGTTCGTTTTAAAAACCTATTTTCAATCATCCTTATTATTATTTAAAAAATATCAATATCGTGTCCAATATGGCGGATAAAAAAATGTTGTATAATAACAAGGTCACCGCCAACTCAGTCCTTTAAATTCTTCTGTGACCATAAGGTTTTTTAACCACGAACCATATAAACCAGATATAGTTTTAAGGGTTTAGGGCATCGCCGATTTCAAATTTATCATTGCTTTTGAGAAATTAATTTGTTTAAACAAATTATTGCGTTATTAACAAAATTTTAAAACATAAAAGAACTATTTCGGATGTAACTTTTTCCATTCAAGCTAATTCTGGTATTTCTTTTGCAAAATTAGTTAATAGTGCAATAATTTGTCCAAACAAATTGTTTAAACAAATTTTTTTTCAATTAATTTGGGAGATGACGATATGCATTCTTGATGTGTATTCTTATAGGATTTGCTGTGAGAAATACGAATCTGAAAGTTTTAGATCGATATCTCGAATAGTTTTCGAGATATCGAAGGCAACCCTGTTACTGGTCATAAAAATAATGTAAGATCACACCCCTGCCCCTTTTCCCTTATTCTATAAAAACTCCTTTTTCTTGTACAAAAATCGCCTATCGACATGAACTTCAGAAATTATGTGCATTAAAAAAAAACGTTTAAAAAATGATAAATCTAAAACAATTCGAGATATCGATTTAAACCTTTCAGATTCATGTGTGTTGCTAAAAATCCTGTAGGAATCCACATTCAAACTTTGTCGCCACGGATATCGTAATCTTACCAATGATTTCCTCTCTAGAGACAGTCTGAGAGATTTGGGTCTTTTTAAGAGTGATGCAACGATAATATAATAATCCTTTTGTATTCGTCACGTACCAGGCTGGCACAGTTATTTACAGTAGTTGGTCGTCACCAACCCGACTCTCTTTTTGAATGTTTCTTCAAATTATTAACACTTTTTTTAATTGATGAACTTTCTCATTATACAAAAATGCTCTCTGTTTTGGCGTATCTCATTCCATTCATGAGAGACACGTTATACAGGTCGGTCTCTGAATAGGTGACTGGTGAAGAAGCGTTTCCGCGAACTGAGCTCCCCCCACCACAAGACTCAGTCGAGGCATAATCTGATCTTTTGTTTGGCTTTTTCGATCTTGGGGCATTTACTCTGAATAGGCGACTGCGCGAGTTGTGCGATCATTTGGTTTGTTTCAGTGAAGTGTATTGATATAGATTGTTTTGTGTAATTTTAACAAATTATCAATACAATCCGTATAAATTATCATTATTATTAATTAATTAATTATATTACAGTATATCAGTTGAAACTTGCCTGCGTATACAATTTTCATTTGTATCAATTTGTACGTATACAATTTGATTTGTATCTCAATAGAAGAATATTTTTTTAAGCCAAAGTACTTCGTATAATGAAGAAAGCAACAATGCCTTTAAACTTCTCAAGTCATCGTTAGAAGTTTTATTAGATGACGATATTTGAATAGAAATTTTTATTTATTTCTTTACTACACATAATATATTAAGTATTCGTTCTTGTAAACTTATTTAATTTTTTAAAATATATTATGTATGTACATCATTATCTAAATATTTGTATATGAAATAAATAAATAAAATCTATATTTAAAAACGTAATATGTACATATTAACAATATTATTAAATATTCAATTATAATTTTGATAAAATTTTAAAACATATATCAAAAAGTAATATGTAAATGTGTTAAAACGCTAATAAAAAGTCACTACTGAGCTGTCGCCTATTTAGAGCAAATGCCCCGAGATCGAAGAAAGCAAACAAAAGATCAGATTATGCCTCGATGGAGTCTTGTGGTGAGAGGAACTCAACTCGCGAAAACGCTTCCTCCCCAGTCGCCTATTCAGAGGCCGACCTGTATTCATTACAATTTTCAACAGCTTAAAAAAAGATATCTGAAATAATCGAAACCCGTAGATTCTGAATTTTTATGTTTTAGGCTGTTAACTATGAAATTTAAAAAAATCTATTTCTAAATTTTAATCCGAAAGCTTAACAAAGAACCCTTGAGTTTCGGCTTCCCCATTCTGATAGCATCTCTGCTTGACATTTTAAAGCCTTCCGAACATTTAAACGAGCTACCTGACCTTTAAATATATCTACCTAAGTGCCTTCGGAGAATATTCTCTAAAGCTTCTCCGAGCATGAGGATCTTCAATGAATATTCAGGGATTTCAATCGGTAGGGTATAACTTAAAAAAACGAAAATTATGGAGAATAATAGAAAACATTATTTCAACCCATAATTATTGTTTCCACAATTTTTTTGTTTATTATATAACATTGACAATCTTTACTTAATGTTACTATGTGAAACTTGGCGATTTGAGTAACTTCCCTGTTGATGACGTGCACCGAGAACGTCAAATATAAAAAATGGCAATTTTTTCGACATATTTATAATTTATATAATATTTGTGGGCTGTACGTTATTTTTAACCAAACGAGTGAATTTTTTCCCACTGTGGAAAGAAACCTATAGCCATCTTCTATTGAATACCTGATATGCTACCGATAGAAATCTCGGAGTATATGCTAAAGATTCTCAAGGCTCTGAGAAATTCTTCGCAGGCACTCAGGTATGTATATATATTTAAAGGTCCAGGTAGTTCATTTAAATGTTTTGGAAGCTTTACAATTTCCTTTCCGAAATAAAAATATGATCATAAATAACAAGCAGAGAGGCTGAAATTGAAATAAGAATTCGATCATAAATAAGAAGCAGAGAGGCTCTCTCAACAGAGTAGCCGACACTCAACGGTCCTTTGTTAAGCTTTCGGATTAAAAATTAGAAATAGATTTTTCTAAATTTCATAGTTAAGAGCCTAAAACATACTAGGCAGTCTGATAAGTACCTGAAAATTCTAAGAGATGGCATTAGTATTCACTAATGTGAACCATTTTCGTCGAGCTTGATCCTTCAAATGACGCCTGTCAAAACTTCAGCCATTTATGTTTACGCATTTACAAGTTACAGCACTGAGAAGCGAAAAACCTCCGAGTTTTTTTTAATATGGAAAAATCTGAGTTTCGTGTTTTAATCGAACACTACTATCTTCGCAAGAAAACAATATTCGAGACCAAGGCCAAGCTGGATAAGTATTAGCCGGACTCTGCACCGTCGATTGGAACGATTCATAAGTGGTTTACCGAGTTTCGTTGTGGCCGTACGAACACAGTTGATGCTGAACTATATGGGCGCCAAAAAGAGGTCACTACACCAGAAAATGTCGAAAAAATTCATGATATGATGTTGAATGATCCCAAAGTGAAATTGAGAGAGGTAGCTAATGCTGTAGGCATATC
>NC_046659.1:37250019-37251274 GCF_010883055.1 Belonocnema kinseyi
ATATTAACGAATTTGAAAATTCCCAAATAATAAGACTCCCCAAATAAAACTGTTTCTTAATCAATATTAATTATTTATTAAAACTACGATAATAAAAGTGTTGTCAAATAAATTTTTGTTTAATATTTAAAGTATTAAAAATTATTGTTTGAATTTAAAATTAAAATTATACAAAAAATTTTACCGACAAATTATTATATGAAAACACGTGTGTTTTAACTAACATTTCGAGTTTTCTGAAGAACTTTTGTGATTTAAAAAATAATATATACATTTTCAACGAAAATATCTTATCCAGAAATATATTTTGTTTTAATTATTTTTTTAATTTTAAACAATAATGTTTAAATACTTCAAACATTGAAAAAGTTGTTTCTTTGGTATAAATATTTGATTCTTTCAATTAAAAAAAAAAAAAAATGTGAAAGAAAAATGCTTTCAACACTTGTTTATCTTGAAATGTCTTTCTATAATACTTTTTTTTAATTTAAAAATATAATTTTTCGAGAAAATTTTTTTTATAATTAAAAAAAGACTGTACCGAAAACCTGGATCAAGCTTCAGATATGAAAAAATTCTAGCGATACATACATGTCAAACTTTTCTAACCTCAAAAAATTTTTCTGCTGCTTTACCGTCATATTTTACGAAGAATGAGAAAACAAGAATTCGACTTCGTAGTACGATGAGGGCAGCACCTCGATAGGGCAGAAAATGCGATGTCCTATATATATAATTCCCCACTCCGACGCCCCGTACCGCATCTAGGTTAATAATATCTTTGCTTATTATCATCATGGCACAAATGTATCGTTTTGAGACATTACGTTTTAGTTTTGGTGCCAACGCTAGATGGCGCTGAGAGTCAGTAAAATTCACTGCGCATGTGGAACCACAATTTTTTCAATTATTTTGACATCTCGAAAATAAACATTAGTCGAAGTGTCAAATTGAATTTTGTTATTATTTATTTTTTTATTATATAACACTATCTGAAAGTTGTATTGTGTATATTGTTATACGTACTGTGTTTATTATTACATGCGGATTTAAGAAAATGTGTTGATTGGTAAGTATTGAATCAAAAAGAAAGTACTATTTGCTTGATTAGAGGTCAGGTGTATGTCTTCATATTTGGAAGCAATAATAAATAACTTACAGGTGATATAAATACGGATATAAATATAAGTCATTTTTAAAGAATAAGAAGCAATTTCCTATTTACAATTTACATTATCTCTATATATGTACGCTT
>NC_046659.1:37251374-37254630 GCF_010883055.1 Belonocnema kinseyi
CATACAACTGCCAATACATAATTTAAAAGTCTTTCAAATTTTAGTGCATCAAGTCTCTTCATTTATTAAAGCTGTAACCTAAAAAATCAAAACATTTTACAGTGCAAACTTTTGCGAAGAAATAATTCTAGGTCGTTTACGTGTGGCCAATTATTAGTAACCTTCAAATTGTATGCACTGCTTATTTTCAATAAGGAAATTATTTAATTATCATATTGTATTATTCTTGTTGTGAAACAAATAATGAAATATACCATGAAATGCATATTTTTACAATTATAAACTATTACTATTATTGAATTGTAATTCTACTATTTAAATGAATATTTTACCTATACAAAACCTTTTTATGCATACATTTTTCATCTTTTGTAAAGTTAATTTACAAGAAATTAAGAAAAATTTAATTATGAGAATTTTGAGGAAGCATAGTTTGGAAAGAATTTCTCTCAAGGATCTATAGGTTCATTTACTTTTAGTGCCGAGGGCCAACGCTAGATAGCGCTGATTTAGAAGGTAAGTCCTCAAAACGATACATGGGAGTGCCACCACTATCGCTAGACCGGATGATCCAACGAACCATGGTCCCGCCAATTCGATGCTCAAATACGTTCGACTTGGATTGAACCGACTACTCCCACGATCAGGGTTGTGTACGTGATATACCTTAGGTAAATTACATGAGGGTTTTAACGTAATTTACGTGCCTATATTACGTCCTCATTTTTGTACAAAACGTAACATACGTTTTCAAGATGACGTCGACATTATCATATTTCGTTCTATACCTTTAAAATAGCGCCGGTAGCGGTGTGCGGTATTATATTTTATGCATGAAATTTAAAGTGAATAAAAAAAAGTTATTATTCTACAACTTCAACAATGAATAGAGGCGGTAGTCCGAGGAATCCATGTTGGGAAGATTTATCCTTCCTTAAAAAAAAAAAAAAACTAGTAAAAACGTTGCGTTTTGTGAGGGATGCAACCGCGTATTATCGTATACGCTAAAGAAAGGTCAAGCAAGGATTTTCGATGATTTCTAAACTTTTTTCGGGAAAAAGTACGTTATAATTATGAACGCATCATAAGAAAACCTGATGCAATTAGATGAAAGCTGTTAAAATAATAATTCTGAGATGAGTGGTGTCAGTTTTGATATTCTTGGTGATATTTTTATGTCAAATGAAGTTATGATAAATAACAACAATGTAAGTCGGTACACAATCATAATTCAAAAAAGTGAGGTTATATAATTCTCTATCCGAGTCCACCATCTTTATCTCGTTTTTTACGTATAATACGTCAGAAACCTCGAGTGACGCGTCACTGCAGAACCCTGCCCACGGTTCTATCTGCATTGGCGCGAATGGAAGGGAAAACCCACTGCCGCACACGATCCAAGATGTCAGAAAGGTCGGTTTGCCCTAGGGCGTTGAATCTGATTGGTTGACTTTTTTTTACTTGCGCTTGGTAGGACCATGCTTTGTTGGATCATGGCTAGACCGTGTATTCTTAGATCATGGTGCCGTACCCATGGTGCCTGCGGCAGCGCGTTATGGAGTGCCGGGGTGTTTTAAAGTATGAGGAATGATTGATTCTTAATTATTACAAGTTCAACATGGTTTATTTACATTTCCCGTCTAATCTAACCGAAGAAGAACTGATGCTCCAGGCAAAATACAACAAACTTAAACGAAAGGTATGTCGCAAGAGTCTGATTTTACCACGAAGGAATAATAAGGAGATCCAACTGCCAGTGGGAAGTAATTTGAAACTGGCAATAGAAACATTACCGTAAGTGGTAGGCACATTACAAGAAGATCTTAAATTTTCGTGCGCAGGTGCGCAGTTGTCCTCTTTCTGTACACGGAAAAGTGTGCGAGCGAGAAAGTTGGTCAACTTGACGCAAATTAGAGAGGTTCTGTTCTTTTGTTGATCATCATACGAAAGATACATTCTCCGCAGGCACTCAGGTAGTGAGCACAGGTTAAATTTCTAAATCATTTTTATTAAAATTAAATAACAGTTATGTAAAACAATAAAATGTATTTGACGTTTATTGTACGTGCAGTGAGGGTTTTAAAAAAGCGAAATGTATTCGCCTTCTTCGGCTGCATAAAAAAACGAACAGAACCTCTAACTTACGTCAATTTGACAAACTTTCTCACTCGCACACTTTTCCATGCATATGAAGAGGACATTGCGCACGAAAATTTAAGATCTATCTGGTTATATTCTCCTTTTATCCATTTTTATCAGTTTCTACCCTACCGATAGATATCACAGAGTATTCTCAGGCGTAATAGTCTGGCCGGTTTGAGACTATCTGCAGGTTCGATTTGAAGGATTTAGTCCCAGAGATAGTCATAGAGATTTTGTTCCTTTTCAAGGTCGTTTTAAGAGTGGTGCGATGGTAATATAATGGTCTTTTTGTATTCGTCGCGGAACGGGCGGGCAGAGTTATTTACACAAGTTAGCCGTCGCTAACTTGTGAAATAACTAAATGAATTTTCTCATTATATTTATTTATAATTGTAACTTATATACTCATATAAAATTTTCCAGGTGAATTAAAAAATATCTTTTTTGGCGTGTCTCATTCCATTAACGAGAAACGTTGTATTAATTTCAATTTTAAACATTAAAAAAAAGTCATATAGCTGAAATCATCGAAACCTGTAGATTCCAAATTATTACTAGGCAGTCTGATAAGTCCCTGAAAAATGAAACACGGAGACGTTTTTTTGGCCAAAGTCGGTTTTATTTTTCAACATACTCTCCTTTTAGGTCGATACAGCGAGTCCAACGTTTTTATAACTTTTTGATATCGTCCGAAAAGTACTCGATGGGAAGGTCTCCAAAATACGCCTCAGTTTCAGCTATGAGCTCCTCATTTGAGTAAAATCGCTTACCGGTGAGCCATCTCTTCAGGTTAGGGAACAAGTAATAGTCGCCGGGGGCCAGGTCTGGTAAATACGGTGGCTGAGGAACCAATTCGAAGCCGATTTCATGCAATTTTGCTTGTACAACTAAGCATGAATGAACAGGCGCATTGTCGTGATGATAAAGCGGTTTTTTCTTCTTCAAATGCGGTCGTTTTTCGGCGATTTCGATTTTCAATCGGTCCAGTAATGATGAATAGTATGCTCCGTTAATGGTTTTACCTTTCTCAAGATAGTCCACGAATATTATGCCATGTGCATCCCAAAATACGGAGGCCATAACCTTTCCGACCCATTGTTGCGTTTTTGGACGC
>NC_046659.1:37254730-37256261 GCF_010883055.1 Belonocnema kinseyi
TATAATTTCGGCGCTCGATCTTGTTGATTTTTTACTACAGTATTATTAAAAAGAAATGTGTATGTAAACTGTACATCCAATTTTTATTCTTGGGTCTTGGCAGTTTTTTTCTAATCCATTTCACTGACTGGTAAACAGGGCTGATTTTCTCTTAGAAAATAAGTGATTAAAATTTGAAAAAATTGGGTAGGCTTTTTTGACATCTAGGTATGTAAAAAAGATGAACTGCAGAAAATTTAAAAACTAATTTAAGAATTATTTATACTCTTTCAAGATACCAATACAATTTATATAACACTAATTGTAAAATTTGCAAATTTTTAGGCCTTCAGTTTAGGAACTTGAATTTTAACGTTAAAATTGCTTCATTGTCAGAATACAGCCTTATTGTTTGAATTTTCATAATTTTTCGAACTTTTTTCGAAATTGTTAAAAGGCGAAAAAGTTTGAATTTAAATTTTCAAAATGCTAAAATACACCATTTTCCATGTTCATTTGCAATCCAGCGAGTCACTTTCTTTCGCTTCTTTTGAAATACGATCCTTTGCTTTCAGTTTTCTTTTTAAACTATACCTTGAATTCAACGCATTTCAAATTAAATTTTTGCAGCTGCATTTATATTGAATTATACAAAGGTTTTTTGTTTTATATATAAATTAATCAAAAAATTTTATTGGTTTTTCACGACTGTAATTTATAACTCTAAAATGGAATAATTGTAGATCAAACGTGAAAAAGTATAGACTAATTTCATATTTAAAGAGATTCTATCACATATATTGAACTATTAAAACCTCTGCCCTTTTTTAAGGTTTTTAAAACTCTTTTAAAAACATTTTTTTAACAATTTAAGTTGTGATTTCTTAATAAAAGAATAAGTGCTATTTAGTCTCCAGAACAGCAATTTCAAAAATATTTAAAGCCTTAATAATTTAGACATTTTAAATTTGTAGTCTTCAGAATATATTGAATAATTTAAAATTTAAAGCTCAAGGTCCTTTTTGTTTAAAAAGCTTGTTCCTGAATAAATTAACTGTTATTGTTTCCAATTTCGTTCTGTCACTCACGGTAATTTTCTTTGAATAATATTGATTTACAAAGAATATTTGTCAAACAATAGAATGGATTTCTTTGCCCGAGATGCAAACGTAAATTGTACTATAGTAAAAATAACTGGAAATATTTAGACAAAAGACAAATTTGGTAAAGAAAACAAACCTTTGTCGACCTATAAATACTAATTTTAATCCTCAAAAGATTTTTAAAAAATATCTTCGACACACTTTTATTGCAAATATTTAATTGAAGAAAAATATTTGTTATACAAATAAAAATAGCACAATTTTTACATACAATTCTTAAAATAAAAAAATCTGTCTGTCAAACCACAATCCAATCCGACTATTCTTTCAAAAGTTATCCGATATATAGACAACCACAACCACAATAACGACGACGTAGACGCCAGAGAGACAGACAGATACCGATGTAAAAACTTGTTTTTCTGACTCAAGGAGCCTCAAAACGTCGA
>NC_046659.1:37256361-37258745 GCF_010883055.1 Belonocnema kinseyi
GTAAAATGCAAAAATACATTTTTTCGATTTTGAAATTATGGGTTTCTCAATTTAAAAAATTGAGACATAATTTACATACATAGTAAAATATGTAAATTTCTATAAAATGTTATATAAAAAAGTAAAATAAAAAATAATTTTATTGCATAATTTTATCGTTTCATTATCATTCCTTTAATTCATAATTAATTACACAAACATAGAAATTTACGAATTATTGTTTACTTAAATTTATAATCTTGAGGGAGGCAGTATTTCTATAAAATTAAACTCTACATCTACAAACTCCAAATCGCTAATTATACATGCGAGAACGCTGTACGATCATATTTATTAAAAAAATTAATTATTTTATATTTCAACGGAATATGTTTATCAATAAAAACTTTTAAGGTCTTCAATCGTACAGTTTCATTTAGTAGAATTTCTACCGCCTCTTTTGCAAAACAACAAAATAATATTATTCATAGACAGTAAATTTTTAATGAAAAATGACTAATCTTTTCCATAAAAGATGTATAGCAGATAAAAATATTTATTACAATACAATATTGTATCGTAATAAATATTTTCTTGATGCAAAATTCATTCAAATAATTTCTTTATTAATTAAAAATAATCAATCAAAATTCTCGATATAAAATTTGTACTTTATATTTTTAAGTATTTAGTATTTACGGACTTAGTATCGGCTATTTGATGGAATTGTTCGACGGGTGAAGATTGCAGGGGCAAAGTAGTTGGTTGGCGTGATTTTCGGGTCGAGAGGCATGGGGGTTCTGGCAATTTTCGTCAGGAGCGCCGTCTACAATTAGTTCCTCGAACTATACACGTGTCGCATCTAGGCTTATAATATCTTTGGTCCCTCGAGGCGCATTGGTGGTTACTTAGTTCGGACAAGAACCATTTGGATTGACAGCAAAGATATTATAAACGTAGATGCGGTGCGGGCTTAGTTGCCCGCCATAAATGTAGACGGCGCGTCCGGCGAAAAAAGTCACTTCCCCTATACCCACCGCTCCCCGTAGAAAGCACCCATCGATATAGTTTGCCAAAAGCCACTTGGAGCGCTGTAAGCAACTCTCGGCACCTTCAAGGCGCACTGATGGTAAACTTAGCTTGGACAAGAACCATTGGGATTGAAAAATTGCCAATTAAAACATTTTTACATTCATAACTTTGCAAACCTTGTTTGTTTTAATAAATACCACAAATATAAGTCGATGAGTAATTAATATTACTCATATTATATTATATTTAGATGCTAAGACGACAGTTCCAAGCCAGATTACGTTTCGCATTGGCAAACAAAATTAGACGAACAGAATTTCACTGGCACATTCATAAAAAATATCATATTATTATTTAAGTTTTTCAGGAGTTTTAAATGCCTCAAAATCTTCAAGATTTTTATACAATTTTATAAATCTTTTTAAATATTTTCGACACTGTAAATTTCCCGAAATAACAAAATGCTGAAACCTGAAAATCCCGATTTAAAAAATTCTAGAATAATGAAATTCTGGACAGTTTACAATATTATCGAAATTGAAAATTCCCGAATAATAAAACTCCAGGCCGAATTCTGTCTAATGATAAAATATACAAACTAGAAAATTCCCGAATTGCAGAAATTAAGAAAACAGTTACGTGGTCAATATTATTTATTTATTAAAAATACAATAATCAAATATTTTTATTATAGAAGTTTGGTTTAATGTTTAATTTTTTTAAATTATTGTTTTAATTTAAAATGACAATAATTGTATAAAAATGTGATACAAACATAAATTTAAAACACATGAGCTTCAAATGAAACAAACTTTGCAGGATTCAATGCAGGTTGATTTAACGCGACTTTTATTTTTATTTTTTTAAATAATAATTTTATTTTTGCGAGCGTTTTCTGTAATGTACAAAAATAAAATGGACATTTTCAAACAACTTTTTTCATCTAAAAATACATTTGTTCAATTATTGTTATTTTTAATTCAAACAATAATTTTTAGAAGCCTTAAACATTAAAAAAGTTTTTTCCTCGGTAAAAATATTTTATTATTCTATTAAAAAAAAATTGTTTAACTAACTATTTTTTAATTGTTCAAATTAGAGAGTTGTCTAGCCCGGATATTGTATAATTCGGAAATTTTCTGTCGGCAATTCTTAAATTCGGTAAGATTGTAAATTGTCGAGAATTTTCCAATTCGGGACTTTTATATTTCGACAATGCATTGTCGAAATATAAAAGTCCCGAAATGGAAACTTAAAAATAAAATTCCCACATCACTGTTTAGTTTTTAATACTCGAACTGCAGTTCAATTTTCAAATTTACTTTCATTTTCTGATTTGTCCCGGTCGCGAGTCTAGCTTTATATTAAAACAA
>NC_046659.1:37258845-37260754 GCF_010883055.1 Belonocnema kinseyi
TGAAAGAGGGAGCTCTTCTTAATATTTTGACACCAAAATCATGTCGATACACCTTACCGACTGCGAGTAAAGTCACCCACGCTTTAACTTGACAGACTGTAAATGATGAGAATGAGAAAATCTAGAGGCCTTTTAATTTTGTTATTAATTTCAGTTTTTAAATCATTTGAATTTTTCAAAGTAAAACACTGTTACTTTTCTCTGTAATATTGATATTTTATCCAATATAAATAAAATTGAAAAGTTACCAACTTAGATGACATTTAGTATGTTTTCTTATTATTAACATTTAAAGAATTGTTCTTTTTTCTCTGTTTTCAAGAAACCCGCTTCTCGTTTTTTTCGCTTGAATGCTGTTTGGTAGAAAGTCTACTATTATATTTGTGGTTCGAAATTCAGCTCGTTTGGTTAAAAATTCTAGTATTCAGTTGCAAATTTTATTATTCTGTAAAAAATGCAACTGTTTTGGTAAATAGTCATCTTTTTTCGTTAGGAATTCAGAAGCTTGGTTAAAAGTTGAACTACTTTGTAAAAAAATTATTCTTTTGGTTTTAGATTCACCTCTTTGGTCGAAAATTTAACTATTCTATTTTTAGAAAATTAATCTTCTGCGGATAAAAAGTCATTTTTAGGCTGCACTCTTTTTTTTAAAATGTAACTATCTTGTCAAAACTTCGTTTTTTGTTAATAAGAATTAATTTTTTTTAACTAACAAGGTAAACATTTCATTTTTAATTTAAATTTACATTTTTATTAAAAAGTAATATTTTCTGCTTTAAAATTGCTACTTCCGGCTTCAAAATTAAAAAATTTTGTTAAAAAATAATATATTTTGTTGAAAGCTCATCTTATTTTGGTGGATCATTAATACAATGCTCGAAAATTAATTTCTGTGGTTAAAAATTTAACTATTTTGTTCGCAATTTATCTTCTTTAATTGAAAATAAGACAACTTGCTTAAAAGCTGAACTTCATCATTAAACATTCATATTTTTGGACTACTCTTGATCTTCGGGATTGACTCTTTTGTTGAAAATTTACTTCCTCGATTTAGTTGCAAATTAATCTTTTTTTTAACATGTAACAGTTTTCTTGACATTTTGGGTTTTTTGTTTTGTTAAAAATTAATTTTTCATCTGAAAATTTGAAATTTTACATTTTTGTTAGAAATTTATACTTTATAAGTTTAAAATTTAATTATTTGGTAGAACATTCTTCTGTTTTGTTGAAAAATCATCTTTTTGGTCGAAAATTTATTTTCTTGATTTTTTTACATCGTCTTTTTATTAAAAATGCAATTTTTTAATACCAAATTACTATATTTTGATTAATGATTCAACAATATGGTAGAAATTAAAGTAGGATTCGTTTGTAAATGAACTTTTCTGTGTTTTTTTCGTGTTTGTTAAATCTAGTTTTCTAAAAATCATATTTCTGCAAGATTTACCTCTTTGGCTTAAGATTGAACTTTTTTTGTTGACAATTTGGTTTTTTATGTTAAACATTACTTTTTTTAAAAAATTGCAACTTGTCTATTCTTGATTAGAAATGTATCCTTCATAAGTTGAAAATTCAGCTATTTGGTTAAAAATTCATGAAATTTGTTAAAAATTCGTCTTTTTTGGTGAGAAAATGAATCTTCTTTGTTGCAAATTCACTATATAATTTGACTTTAAATCTTAGGAATTTAAAGCGTTTCATATTGCATTCAAATCAATTGAAAGTGAGTTCTAAATAATAACTGATACGAGGGATTTTATTAGCTGTAAGGCTTTTTATGAAAAAAATAAATCACGACATTTAAACCTTTAAGAGCCCTAATTGCAACGTTTTTCTTGTTGCCCTCAAACTTAAAATTAACTCTTAATGTGCAAGGCACATTCTAGTTACTGGTGTTTGTAATTAAACA
>NC_046659.1:37260854-37265460 GCF_010883055.1 Belonocnema kinseyi
CGGTGGGTAGAGGGGAAGTGACTTTTTTCGCCGGACGCGCCGTCTATATTTATGGCGGGTAACTAAGCTCGCACCGCATCTACGTTTATAATATCTTTGCAATAAGCCGCACCGTGTTTCTCTTACTCACATTTGGCGCAAGCGCAGCACCTCAATATGCCAAAGTTGGGGTCACTTCCATGATCCAACAAATCATGGTCCCACCATTCGATGCTGAAATACGTTCGATTTGAAGTGACCCGACGCTCCCCACCATACTCGCTGCATTGGCGCGAATGGAAGGAGAAACCAACTGCCAACGCCGCCCGAACTCGATCCAAGATGTCAGTTTTACCAGTGATGAGGTGGGAGAGAGGCGATCCCGTGTATTTAATTTCGAACCATATATTTTTTGAATTTCTTTTTCATTAAAAATTTAATTCTTTTTGGAAATTTGATGATTTTGAATTGAAAATTTAAATATTTTAATTGTTGTTCAAAATTGATCTTTTTCAGTAAAAAATTCATCTATTTGGTTGACAATTTTTAAATTTTTGATTTCAAGTTTGTTGTTTTTTATCAGAAAATTAATTTTCTAGGTTAAAAATTCTTCTTTTTATTGAAAATTAAACTTTTTTTGAATCCGTTGTTTTTAGGTTGAGAATTGAGCTATTTAATTTGTCTTTTTAATGCTTGAAAATTAATCTTAGTATAAAATTCATGTTTTTTTTGTTACGAATGTAAGTTGTTTTTAAAAAATATTTGGTAAATTTTCAGAAATATTTTTTTTAATCACTCTGAATATTGTAAAATTTCTAAATGTCTGAAACGGAAGCGAATTTTTCATAAGATTAAAAAAAATATATTTAAAATTAAAAAACTTGTCTTAAATATTCCGATTTTTTCGCGGAAATTATAGAAACGTTTAAAAAAGTTTTATCAAAAAATTAATATAAAAGAAATCCTTTTAAATTTTCGTATTAATCTTAAGAATATTGTGTCATTCTCTTGAAACCATTCAAAGTTTAAAAAAACTTTCTAAGCATGTAATTCAAAATCTTTCATAACCGATTTTTTTTCAATGATTTGTTTAACGTTTTTTTTGTGTAGTGAAATTAGAAAAAATTATTAAAGTACACTTCAGTGGAAAGGCTAATTATAACTTTTGTGTTTCGAAAGGTATGAATGTTGATTTTGAACACAAATGGGACATAACGTAAGTTAATTATTTCTTTTACACAAAACCTGGTGGAATTAACAGGGTCATTGCATTTTTTAAATGTTGCGGGAAAAGTGCAAAAATCATGTAATCTTGCAAATAATGACAGAGTTTTTTAATTGAAAGATTTTTTTTTGATAGAATATTTTACTATTTCTTGAAAATTCATCGTTTTATAACTATTTTATAAATATTAGGAAATCATTTAAACTTCTAAAATATTTTTAATCACTTCGACACCCAAATTTTTCTTGCAATTTTTACGTCCTAAAAAATTTTAAAATTGCTGGAGACATTATGGATTCTTTCTCAGCATTTTTAGAAATCTTTTAAAATTTTCTCTAAAGAAAATTGAAAAATATGTTGAGACTTTTTAAAACATTAAAAAACTGCGCTGGCTCAAGAATCCGGTAAACAAAAGTATCAATACTCAGAAATTCCTGAAAAAGTAAATATGATTTATCGCGTATATGCTTGGACTGGTGTCATTTTTAGATGACGGTTGTTGACAGTGGAACCATGTGGTGGTTGTTTAATCTTTTCTTAAAATTTTCATATGCAATATTGCCAAAATTCATATAAATTGATGGAATATTTAATTTGATGTAATATGATGTAAAAATGGAACATTTTTTTAATTCGTTGTTTTTTGGTAGACAATAAAGCTTGTATGGAGATACCTTTCTTTATTGAAAATTCAAATATTTTGTAGTTCAAACTTTAACTATTCTATTTATTTTTTATTGATTTAAAATTAATCTTCATAGTTGAGAATTCTTTTTTTATAAAATATTTATTCTTCAACGCTCAAATTTGTCTTAAAATTTTTACGTCTTAAAAAATTTTTAAAATTGCCGAAGATATTTTGGGTTTTTTCTCAGCATTTTTATAAATCTTTTTAAATTTTCTCTAACAATTTATTTTAAAACACAAAAAATCCTTTGAAATTTTCATATGAATCTAAAGCATATTCTTTCATTATCTTTCAAAATTGTCTAAATATTTTTAATTTGTTCGAAAACCTGACTGATTACATTCTGTATGAATATGATTTTAGTGGAATTTTTCCGCTTGTTATTTGCTGTAAGGCCGATAAATGTTGAGCGATATACAGATTTTTTGAGATTTCGAAAGAAAAATCTTGTTAAGAATTTTGAAGATTTGAAAAGGATAAAAAAGTTTTCTTAAGTTTCATCAGAACATTTACAATTTTTTATTTTCAAAGTTAATTTAAAGATAATATTTAAAAAGATTTCAAGATTTTTAAAGAAAATTATCAAATTTATCAACAAATAATTTTGAGCGAATATTCTACAACTTTTTAAAACATTTTAAAAAATTGTAAAAAAAATCTGGAAAATTTTAAGTTAATTTTTATAATTTTGTACAATTAAAAAAAATAGGAATGATTCGAATTTATTAAAAACATAATTTTGAAACTTTAACAAATAATTTTAATATTGAGAAGAGTTTTAAGAGATAAAAGAAAATTCCCATTTTTTAATATATTGAAATAAAATTTTACATTCATTTTCAGAATTTGTAAAGGTTTTAAGAAATTAAAAATTTTTGAGTTAAGATTCCGTGGAAAGTTTTTTTTTTTTAATTCAAAAAAATAATTTCTGAAGAAAATTTTTAAATATTTTGAAATTATTTAAAACATGAAAAATGCGTCGAATCCAGAATCCGGTAAAACAAAAGAATCAACACTTAAAAATTTCCGAGAAAAATGGAACTATATACCACCCAGTTCAAGGTCGTGAGACTTGGCCATAGGTGTGATTTATCGCGTATATTCTGGGAGCTGGTGTCATTTTTAGTTGACGGTTGCTGACAGTAGGACCACACAGTGGTTGTTTGATCTTTTTTTTTTTTAATTTTTATGTACAATATTTCCTAAATTCATATGATTCGATATATTTTTTTATATATTTCAGACAATTTAAAATTATTAAATTAGAATAGTCCGCAAAGTGTGATGTTGTTTTGAATTCGCCCAATTTGTTGAAATGATATTGGTAGGGCGAAGGGGAATCTTCGATTCTTGCAAATTCTTAGCACTTCCAGTTCGCAGAACCGGCGGAGAGTTTCCGAGAAACGTATTTCCCGGCCAAACAAATGCAATATAAATAGATGAGTAGCTCTTAAAAACTGCTTTCTTGAACACTTATTATATAATCTAATTAAATAGCAGGGCCGACGCTAACCAATTTGCCGCCCTGTGCAAGCTTGACACTATGCCGCTCCATAATAATAATAATAATAAATTTAAAAAAAAATTAAATTAAATTTTTTAATTTTATAATCAACTCATCAAGCACTTGACCTAGTCCGCCGCTAATGTAGAAAATACTGGTGTAAATTTTGAAACTTTTGAAACTTTTGAGAACGCAGCTTTGTTCATACGTTACAGTTTCACACTTGAAGTATTCTTCTTTTGAGAAAAAAAATCTTCTTTCGAGTATATAACAAATGAGCTGTAACAAAACAGAGCCCGCTATTTTTCTGTGGAGTTTAATCAAACACATAATAATAAATTAATTTTAGTTGCACGAAATATCATATTAGGGATACTGCATACATCAGATCACTTAACTGCGTTTAAAGCATGCTTCAGTGACTGACGATACCAACCTACACAGCCCCCTGTAGAAATATTTTCCGAAAAAATTTTAATTTAAACCAAAAATGCTTTAGCCTGAGGTTTTTCTTCGTTAATAATTAATAGTATTCGTTCGGCAGCACAGAATCCACCAAATGACGATCGGCGAAAATTTTAGCGCAATTTTGTATGTATAAAACATACCTGGTAAAAAGATGATTTTTCGAAGTCAAAGTCATATACGTCAAGCTCAATTTTAATAGAATTTCACTTTTCGAGCTTTGATTGCAGCAAACTCAGTTACGAGTTCTTTGTAGTCCAAATTTTCACCAAGTTTGTGCTCAATCGAAATAATTGCTATGTCCACTAAACGCATTTCGCTCATCGTAGATATTAAGTAGGTTTTAATTAATTTTAATTTGAAAAACTGCGTTCGCCACTAGCCACGGTGATCGGAAGAGTAAGTAGTATTCTGAGGGCAATCGCGACGTTGGGATAGCAGTCGATCCCAATTTCAACCACGTGTTGTAACACATTCAACGGTGTCAGTGATACTGTTTTTTCAATTGAATGTGATAAAACTTGTAGTTCGTCTGAGAGTTGTTGAGCGTCAATATCCTTTAGATCTTGGTGAGTTAAAAAAGTTTCCAATTTTGTGCAATTATCCAGTAAAACAGTTAGTGGCATATGTTTCAACGCACTTTTGTCGTACAGAAAAGAGAAGTGTGAATTGTGAGCTTGTAATTGATCAAATCGCTCTTTTATGGAAGATATTGTCACATCCAGTGTTTGAAAAAAGAAACCTA
>NC_046659.1:37265560-37267139 GCF_010883055.1 Belonocnema kinseyi
ACATTTTTAACATTTTGAAATTTTTCTGTTTTCTAAATTTCAGTCTGAAATAATTTCATTTAGAGATTGCCCAATTGAAAAACGTACGTTTAAATTTTGAACATTTTCAATTAATTCATGATTATTATTTTTTTATATATAAACTTTCAAGTTTACAATACAAAATTTGAAAGACTTGAATCTCATCAAGTTGAACATTATTCTTATTGAATAGTTGAAGATGTTTGAAAATTAGATTTCCAAAGCTTTGAAGTTTTATTGATCCCATTTTCAAAACTCTAATCTACAAGAATTTCAATATTTAACGTTTTGGAACTTTTTCCTTTTTATAAATTTCAATCTGAAGCTTTACAAAATTTCAAAAGATTTTTAAGGATTTTAAATATTTGAGGATGTTTTAAAAGATGTAAAGGAATCTTTAATTTGTTTTTATAATTTAAAGGAATTTTAAAGAAATAAAAAAATTTTAGAAGGGTTATTTAAAAAAATTCAAAAATACTTTATAAATCTTAAAAAAAAAGTTCTAGGTATTTCAAAAGATTTTAAAGGATTTGACGAATTTGAGAAAATTTAAAAAGATTACAAGGAACTTTCAATTAATTATGATAAGTTAATATGAGATTTTAAAGGATTTGATATATTTCATGGTATTTTTAAAATTTCAATATATTTTCAAGAGCTTTACAAAATTTCAAGAGATTTCCAAAGATTCCAAAAGATTTTAAATATTTAAGGATGTTTTAAAAGATGTCAGAGTATTTTCAACTTATTTTTATTATTTTAAGAAATTTTTTAAAATTAAAAAAATTTTAGCATGGTTATTTAAAAAAATTCAAAAGTACTTTGAAAATCTTTTAAAAAAAGTTTAAGGTGTGTCCAAATATTTTGAAGGAATTGCAATATTTGACAGTATTTAAAAATGTTCCAAGGAATTTTTGATTGTTTGTGTTAATTTAATATGAGATTTGTTTTAAATATGCATACAATTTAATATATTTATGCACATTAACTGTTATTAATAGGGACAATAGGCCCAGTTCGCCCCTGGATATTAATGATTTAATAGACAAAATAAAATATTAAAAAAATAAGAGATATATGTTTGTTTTTTATTCTTGCAGTTGATTTTTTCAATTTCTAAGAATTCTGCGAGTCTCTCAAAAAAGACTGTTTAAGTAAACCGTCTGTAATTAAGTCTATTAATAAATATTACGAGTTTACCGCAACATCAATTTTCTAAATGGAAATTTTCAATTAAATAATTTCATTTCATGATCAAATGTTTTCCAACTGTTTCTAAACATTATTGATTCAAAAGAAAATTTTAATTGCAAATGGGTTTTCTAATATTATACGAAATAATTCTGTTCTTAAAATTTTTCTATCGTTGTACACAATTTGTACACTTTTTCAAGCTTTGAAAGAGGTAAGAAAAATGAAATACATAATGGGCAAAAAACTTAAAATATCTTAATCTTTTAAATAATTGTGGGTCCGGATGCAATAAGGGCACATAAAATTTTTTCGTGCGAAAACGAAGTCCCCTGGAGGCTTTAGAAAAAATTTTCGAATTTTAATT
>NC_046659.1:37267239-37270714 GCF_010883055.1 Belonocnema kinseyi
GTTGGATCATGGTACTGCACATTTTTTACGACACTCAGGGGCTCTGTTCTCGAGTTTTGTTCGTATACGAATCTTGCGACTTTCGAATGAACAATTCTTTTATGGGTAATTGATATTTAAAAAACATGAAAGTCATTGAAGTGTAAAAGGATTATTGAAAAAAGATTATTTTAAAAGTGCTTACACATATTTCTTATTAACAATTGGTATTGAACATATGTAAATAAGCATGTGTTTTTCAATTAAATGTTTAATAGGCACTACATATTGGCAATAAAAATTTTTAATAACAAATATAAATTAATTTTATAACAAATTGGAAGTCGAAACCGTATTGAAAAAATAAAAATCCTAAGAGAAAAAGAACTATTGTGATAAAAAATGTAACAACATAAAATTATGATGTAAGAATATCCTAGAAAGTTGAATAACGAAATTGGTAAATGTAATAGTATCTTAATATTTTCTTCAATATTATAAATTAGGAATTATACAATTTTGAATGTTATTAATTCAATTTTTCAGAACGATACTTCGTTTTACTAAACGTAACAAGGCAATGAAAATTGTTGTATGCAATTATTTGCTTAATTCAAACACATGTTTATTGCATAATTTATTGTTAATTTTTCTAAAATGTACAACTAAATAACATACAATATAAGTATTATCATACATGGCAATTTTTAATGTTATGTATATATTAATACAAATAGTACATAAATAACACCTTTAAAGCATGCAGATATTCATTATAACTTTACAAAACTTAACTAATTGGTCCAGTCAAGAACAAATTTAGAAAAAATGTTAATGTATAAATACAGACAAAAATTAATCTTTTTCTTTTGCAGTGTTATGCATTTAAAATATTTATATCCATAAAAAAACGTATAAAATTTTAATGAAAATGTTCGTTTTTTGAAAACAAAAATTTTTTAATAATTCAGAACTTTTTCTATATACCATTTTGTACAGAATTTTTTCCATAAATTAAAAGGGCTGTCTTACTGGCATAATAATAGTAATACTAATATTAATAATAATATATAATATAATAATATACAATAATATGGATGGTAGCTCTAAGAAAGCATCCAGAGGCGACTGTTCTCACCTCCAACGCTCGCGGCTGCTGTTCAAGTATATCAGCTGTAAAAAAGAAATACAAACTACACCATTCTCCTGATTTTTTACCTACAACATCATTGCAAACATTTTAAAGATCGCATTAAATTAACTTATAACATCCTCATCTCATCTGTCACTTGACTTAGTCCGTGGCTACGATCAAAAACCGGGTTCACTCGCGAACAAGTTGCAAAAAAAATAAGATTCTTCTCGGCAAATTTATCTAGTAAGTTATGAAAATTGATATTGTATGCAGACTTTAAGGTTTTACACTTGAAGTTGCAGAATCTCCCGGGGACAAAAATACGTTCTTTTTTAGAGTAAATGAGACAATATGTATTTTTCCGATTTTCCCATAACAATGTCTACGAAATTCTATTTGAATTTTGTGCTTTGTTTTTCAAAATCTCCAATTTTTGTAATCTTCAAAAACTTTGGACCTTATTGAGATATTTATCGTTTTCTTTTTCATTTTGACTGCGTTTATTGTATGATTTTGGAACCCACTGAAAAATATTTTTAAATTTTTAAATTAATAAAATAGCGGTAGTTTTTCTGAAAATATGAAAAGTTGCTTGAAAACCCAAAATTATATATTTTTTGCCAATTTCGTTCAAAATTTCTAGTTTTATGATTAAGATATCTTTTGAGTTTTATGGGGGCTAAATAACTTTTGTTGCGAGAATTTATTTTCTTCATATAATCAGACTTTTTATTTTTTCTTGTAAAAAATGAGAGATATGATATGTTTCTTCTAATAGAAAAAAACTTTGTTTAAATATTGGGAATATTATGTGGGCTGAACCGTTTTTAGGTCGAAAGAATTCTTTTTTTTCCTACAAATTTTATTTTTAAATTTTCCTCGCATATGATGGTGATCTATCGCAAAATAGCAAGTGTCATTTTAATAGAACGTTTTTAAACGTGCAAAGTAGTAGCTCAATTTTTTTCGTATCTTTTGCTGTTTACAAGAAAAATGAGAAAATTTTATTATATGAAAAAAAATTCTCCAGGCGAGAAAATTTATTTAACCCACATAAAACTAACAAGATATCTTTATTATAAAACTAAAACTGTAAAATAAAATTGGCAAAAAATATGTAATTTTGGATTGATTTTAAAACAACTTTTCATATTTTTAGAAAAACCACCACTATTTCATTAATTTTGAAGCTTTTTTATATTTTTCGATCGGTTTCAAAATAAGACAATAAACGCTTCCAAATTAAAAAAGAAAACGATAAATATTTCAATAGGACAAATGTTAGTGAGGATTAAAAAAAATTGAGTTTATAAAAAAGCACAAAACATACCTTTTTTCCTACTTTATAATTTTATAAATAATGCTTCTCAAAGTTCTATAAAATATTGCTTATAATAATAAACTCTCACAATCCTTTTGTATGAAGACAAAACACTAACATTTCCTGTTTCGTTAACTTATGTGTAATACAGTTGTTTTTATTTTAATTCTGATTATGAATTCTCTTTAAATTATTCTTTAATAATATGCGAAGTATAAAACTTCTAAAACACATACATATCGAAGACATAACCTTGCCTTCGGGATCCTTTACTTCTCGTGTCCTGACAATTTGTTCCAGTAAAAAATGTAGCTCACAAATAACTTGACCATTTTTTGAAGTGTAATCCTGACGCGGAATTGCTTTTTCCCATTGGAGGAGACGATCCGAATCTGAAGGAACTGAAAGAAGAGTCCGTTTTTCTTTGCAGGAGTTGTATCCCGAATTACAAAAGGTACTATGCAAGACCGGCCCTTGTAACGACCCATATTCAAAACATCAAAGCATTTAAGAAAACACATTATATCTCACTATTATCACCAAAAGTCAGAATTATAAATTAAAACCCGCTATTTTATTATTTAAATAGTTTTGACGCATAAGACTCAATGTTTTTCTGGAGCAGGACGAATGATACGCTACCTGGTGGCTGGCGAATGAGTTCACCCATTATGTGGAACTTGTAAGCGACAACATCTATATATATTTATACAGTAAAGACGTTTACTATGTAGTCATAGGGAATATAATCATATAAACTCTAGCATACAATGCAACCTGTCTTGCATGCGTGTAATGCAAAAAAGTACTATATAGGCG
Organism: Belonocnema kinseyi; assembly: GCF_010883055.1. Lineage (NCBI taxonomy): Eukaryota > Metazoa > Arthropoda > Insecta > Hymenoptera > Cynipidae > Belonocnema > Belonocnema kinseyi. Next base: position 37,270,494 of record NC_046659.1, read on the forward strand.
ATTTTAATTCAGTTTCCAAATCTCCCGCGCTCGAGATCTTGCGCCGATTGGTCAAAGGCTTTGAGACTCAGAAGACGTGCGCAAAATATACGTATAAACAAACTCTGAAAAAAGGTTATGGGTATGTTCCGATTTGAGTATATGAGAGTTTTTTAAAGTTTCAAAGTTGGCAATGCCATGTATAAGCATAGGCATCATTGCGCACCGGCAGCCTTTGCTTA
>NC_046659.1:37270814-37279087 GCF_010883055.1 Belonocnema kinseyi
TATGAAACTAGGCATGAAAAAGTGATTTTTCTCGATGACAATGCACCATCAAACCGGACAAAACTGACCCGGGAATTGGTTGAGTCGTACAGCTGGCAACCGATACCCCACCCCGCTTACTCACCAGACTCGGCTCCATCCGACTATCACTTATTTGCATCGATGGGGCACGCACTAAGCGAACAGCGCTTCACTTCTTACGAAAATGTTGGAAAATGGCTCGATGACTGGTTTGCTTAAAAAAACGAAGACTTTTTTTGGAAAGGTATCCATAAATTGCCTGAGAGGTGGACAAAATGTGTAGCCAGCGAGGGCGCATACTTTGAATAAAATATTTGTTATCATTCTCTTGAAATAAATGTGTTTTTTTCTTGAAAAAATACCGGTTTCATATGTATACACCTGGTACATTGGCATTGCCAACTTTGAAACTTTAAATAACTCTCAACTGCTCAAATCGGAACATACCCTATGTTCCCCAGGATTAACCGCGCATTTCAAATAAATAATTAGTTACGAATTAAAGGAAAATGTAACACAACATTAAAATTGTTCATAAATACATTCGGGACGTGAATATCTGCAAGTTGCACGTAATTAATTGGTGATAAAATCTGTTATTTTGCCTATTGAATGAAATATGAGAATCAAACGCTTTTGACTAACTGCAACGAAAATTGTAATCCGTATGATTATAAAAATGGCAACAATAAATCTGAGATTCAAATGATGACAGGTAAGAAGCGGCGAATTATTCTTATAAGCTGGGTGTTCAGAGATCTTGAAAATTTCGTCTCAGCTACTATAAAATGTTAAAGTATACATTTTTTATGATATTTGACTTAGAAATTATAAAAATTATTAGCTGAAATCTTCAATATTAATTTAGCTTCAGAATAGACCTTTTTATTCTAGACGTCGACAGTGCACACGTGCCAGGATTTTACGTCATTTTCGTATTTTTCGAACAGTTTTGTGTCGAAATATATGGAAAATATTGTAAATAAAAATAACAACGAAAAATGAATGTGTAAATAAATCAAAGTTTAAATAAAACCAATTTTTAAAATCCGGAAAAAATCACGGTAGATGATGTCCCAGGAGCAAAATTAATGCACAAATCGGTGGAAAAACGCAATGTTAAACAGCTTAAACGATGGATAAAATATAGTTAACGATCTTTAAAAGGAAAATAAGTGATTTAGTAGAAAGGTTAGTTGAGTTTGTGTTTGGCAGGTATTAATATTTTCTTTCTTTGCTAACATTTTCTCACATATTAAATGAAGCATTGTTATCGGGGTTTCAAATCTCCTCAATTTTTTGATAAAAATAAAATCTATTTAATACTTTCACTTGAGAACGCAAAATTATTATATTTATGTACTTATAATCAGTTTATATGAAAGAAGGAAAATTTGTTAGTACATTCATTATACCAGGAAATCACTCACAAATGGCTTTTTATTGTATAAACTTGAAAAAGAGAAGTGGAAAATATAATATTGTGTTATTTTATATTTGTATGAATATTAAATATTTACTCAAACAAAGTTCTGAACTGCAAATCTTGTACAAAAGAAAATATTTATACCTGCCTTACAAAACCTCAACTAACCTTTCCACTAAATCACGTTTTTTTCTTTTTAATGCTGATTTTCTACATTTAGAACATCGTTTCAGCTGCTCAATACTGTGCTCTTCTATTGATTCGTGCACTAATATTGCACCTGGAACATCATCTTCCGTGAGTTTCGCCGAATTTTGAAGTATTTTTTAAAAGATTACAGATGCTAACAAATGCAAATAATGGCCTTGGTCGCCGCACTCTTTGCACTTTTTTTTACCGTTTTTTTTAAAAAGACTTAAAAATGTTCTATCTTAAAAATTTCTGTTATCTACAGATTAATTTGTTGTTATTGTTTTTATTAACAATATTTTGTACACATTTCGACACAAAACTGTTGGAAAAATACGGAAATGACGTAAAATTTCGGCACGTACGCACTGCCGGCGTATAAAATAAAAAAGTCTATAAGAATGAGCCATGTTCATTTAACGGAATTTTCAAGAGTTTCACCACTCGGTTATTGAGTATACACCATATTACAAAACATTAATGAAGATTTCAAAATGTTTCAAAATTTTTAAAATATTTAAAAGGATTTTGAACATTTTATAAAGGCGTGTTTATCAGATTTTTAATATTTCATAACAATTTCATAAAGATTTTTATACTTTTAAAAGATGTAAAGGGTTTCAAAGGTTTTGAAAAGGTTACAGTTCACCAGATTTCAAAGATTTTAAAACATTTGGAAGATTTGAAAAGGTTTCAAAACATTCTAGAAGATTCTTTTTACTAATTATAGATTTCAAATAATTCAATGATTTCAACGAATAAAAAAGATTTTGCAAACAAAGATTCAAGAAAGATTTCCCAAAGAAACCACATCCGGAGAATTTTTGTGAACACATTCTAATATTGTGTTACATTGTTTCAGAATTTGGTTATACCATCGACATATAGAAATGGACCGGTAACGCTTTGGGGAGAACTGAAATGGGCTCTAGAGAGAGAAAAAACATATAAGACATCGCCCTGCCTTTATCTATTTCAGGACTCTGCCAAGTGATTTGGTGACCCCGGGTATTGCGCAAATATTCTGTACGCTTAATTAAAAAAAAAGATAAACAATACATTAGAAATTTGTAGTTATAATAAATTGAATCCAAAAGAACATTCATGTAAAATAACCTGTTTCAGATAGAATATTTTAAAAACTTGGTAACCTTGAATTCTCCTTGAAATTGGATTGAAAATGCTACAATAAAAATCATTTTGGGAGTTCAAAAATAATGTAAAAACTGTCAAAATTTTGAGCAATATTTCTGTACCATAAAAAATAATCATTTATATTGCATAGGTACAAAACTTCATATTTTGAGGTTTTGCTTTTGTTGTAACGTTTTTTATTTGACTATATTCAATAACTTTACTTACGCATGAATACATATCCCCGTATAAGCGTCTTGACAACGCCCACAAATTACACAGACTGCCACCATTTTTATATTTATTTACAATAAATTATAATTGAATAAATTATAAATAAATCAATTCTGAAAAGTGCGATAAACGTCACATTATTGGGGCACTCGTGACACAAAGCACGGTCCTGTGCTGCGCCAAACTTCACCCAACGAAAATATTCTCGACCAATCAGCTTTATCTAGAAAGAGATAGGTCTACAGCTCATTTGTTTTTTCTCTCTCTAGAGCCCATCACCGTTCTCCCCACAGCATTACCGATCCATTTATATATGTCGATGGGTTATACGTATATTTTGCGCACGTCTTCTGAGTCTCGAAGCCTTTGACCAATCAGCGCAAGATCTCGAACGCGGGAGATTTGGAAACCGAATTAAAATCGCCCATATAGTACTTTTTTGCATTACACAAATGCAAGACATTGCACAAGTGACTCAAGAGGGCAAGGCACCCCCCCCCCCCAAGTTTCCATTTCCTGAGAAAGAAAATCCGTAATTTTTCGTTTCCAAAATTCGAATATTAACAAGTGCCGCCGGACACTTCAAAATCCTGTTTAATTAACATGGGGTTATTTCGAATTTTTGAAAAATTAAACTCATGTTCCAGCATTTTATCAAAATGTACCGAACTTCTTAGGGATTGAAGAGGAGTGTCTACGAAATAAAACCATACTAATAATTTTGATCCCCCCCCCCCCCGTATTATTGGTACTTTTCAGCCATTTCTGTCGTGTTTTTCATACAAATAATTACTTGTGAACAATTTAAATATTTACCATGACTTTTTAAATAATATTCAATTGTTTACATAAATGTAAATTATTTACACAATTATTTATTCCCAAAAATGTAAAAGATAATCGTATGTTCCGATTGAAATGCAATATTTTGTCATTTTTTGGAAAAGTAAATTTTTCTAAAAATATTATGTAACTATTTAAACAATTATTCATTATTTATTTTCAGAATTACTAAAAATTAAGGCAGAAATGTCCATTTTTTTCAAATTGGTATCCTGTTCTACTTTTTGTAGAATAATTATATAATTTTGGGACATTTCTTCTAATGTTTAACAAATTTATATTTATTTATTATTATATTTGTTTAAACAATTAAAAAATGGTTAACGTATTCTTTCTATACACTATGCAGTCAGAAACATAATTGTATGTGTTCTATTTTATTTCATTTTTTAGTTAGCGAAAAAGAAGTGCTAAAGCAAATAAGGATTGTCTAAACAAATAGAAATGTATTAAACACTAAGTGAAATGTATCAAAATTATGTAATTATTCAACAAAACGTGGAATAGCATATTCAATTTAAAAAGAAATTGATATTTCTGGCTCAAATTTTAGAAATGTTGAAGATAGACAGTAAATAATTGTTTAAATAATTACATAATATTTTTTAAAAAACTTAATACTACAAGAAATGATAAATAATTACATTTCAATCAGAAAACACAATTATTCTTTACATTTTTTAGGAACAAATAATTGTTAAAATAATTTATATTTCTTTAAACAATTGCAAATTGCTTAAAATGACATGGGAAATATTGAAATTGTCCATTAGTTATTATTTGTATAAAAAAGGTGAAGGAAATTGCTAAAAAGTAACAATGATACGTAAAAATGTAGTTTTTTTTTATTTGTCGGTCATATTTGGGGGGACTGCGGAGGAGGGGGGGGGGTAAGGATGAGTGAAAAATAAAAGTTATGAGTAACCTTTTATTTCGTAGATACTCCTCTTCAATCCCTAGAAGATTTAGCACGTTTCGAAGAAACCCTGGAACATGAGTTCAATTTTTCGAAAATAATTCAGTAAGAAAAAGTACTACTATCGGCGAGAAAATTTGAGTCATCTGGCTTTGACGTTCAATAAGTATGTGAAGAAAAAATGGTAGGTTAATGAAAAAAGTCTTATTTTAAAGGTACAAATGTTGTACGTTGATGAGCCGAAAAGTAATATTCCAAAAAATTATTTGTAGCTCACAGATCTGAAAATCTGATGAAAAGTAAGAAAATTTGATAACTTTTAAAAACAGTAAAATTTGAAGCATACTTATTATTGAAAAAATAATAGGAAAAATATGAAAAATTTCATGGTGGTACATTAAACATTTCTGAACAGATTGCCCTCGAAAAAATTGCAAAATATAAATAATTGTTCGTTTTTTGTGGATAAATATGCGACCGCACTATCTTCAGTTCTAATGAAGGTAATGAAGTGATTTAAATTGGAGGTAGTTACTTGAACTATCTGTAATAATTTAAATTTTGAAGGAAGTATGTGCTTCTTGTTGTCTTCGTACAAATTGCGATATTTGAAGTCAGTTTTTTATATGGGAAAGCAAGTGCGAGAGCCCAGAGTGGTACCGTTTTTCAGGGGATCGTCCTCGGTTTTCCTCAACCTGACCTACCCAACTTGTGCCTCCGAGCCTCACTCTGGTCATCAAACCCTTTCCCTGTGTTGAGGAAAACCGAGGCCGATCCCCTGAAAAAACGGCACCATGCTGGGCTCTCGCACTTGGTTTCCTATATAAAAAACTGACTTCAAATATCGCAATTTGTACGAAGACAACAAGAAGCACATACTTCCTTCAAATTGTAAATTATTACAGATAGTACAACTAACTACCTCCAATTTAAATCACTTCATTATCTTCATTAGAACTGAAGATAGTGCGGTCGCATATTTATTCACGAAAAACGAACAATTATTTATATTTTGCACATTTTTCGAGGGCAATCTGTTCAGAAACGTTTAATGTACCACCATGAATTTTTTCAGATTTTTCCTATTATTTTTTCAATAAAAAACTATGCTTCAAAGTTCACTGTTTTTAAAAGCTATCAAATTTCCTTACTTTTCATCAGATTTTCAGATCTGTAAGCTACAAATAATTTTTTGGAATATTACTTTTCGGCTCATTAACGTACAACATTTGCACTTTTAAAATAAGACCTTTTTCATTAACCTGCCATTTTTTCTTCACATACTTATTGAACGTCAAAGCCAGAGCACTCGAATTTTCTCGCCGATAGTAGTATATAGACCTTCCGGCTATCCGTTAGGATAAAGTGTAAGCATAGGAAAATAATTATAGGCTTATAATTATTTTCCTATAAAGAAATTACTATAATTTTTGCACGACTTTATGACTACTAATAAGAATGATAAATTACTTGATTAATTACAGAAAAAATTATAGTAAAATAATTATACAAATTAATAATATTGCAATGTTAAAATAATTATTGCAAAAAGTAGAAGATACACATAGCTTTTAAGTTTCGTTATACCTTCATTCGTAAACAAAGCTTCTTTAAATATGTCAATTTTTATATACTATTGTGTAAGTAGTTGAAAATAAATGATTCATTTATACTTCCTTTCACTTTTTACAATAATAATTTTAATATTATTAATTTCTATACTTAATGTCCTACAATTTTTTCTATAATTATGTCAATCATTATTCCTCGAATCGCGAAAAAATTATAGGAAAATCATTATAGGTCTATAATGATTTCCACGACAATAGAAGATCAGAAGACCAGATGTAAAAATTGTATTTATCTTTCATTTTAATTGATTCCTTATTTTTTAAACGAAAAATCCTCCCGAACGAAAAGGAATTTAAATGAAGGATAAATATAATCACAAGGTGAGGAACAGCCACATCCGGAGAGATTCAGCTATTTTTTAGGGGTAAAATTCGGAAATTGCAATTAAAGCAATTAGCATTGAAAATTGTATTTCTCCATTCAGTTTTTAAATTTTATTCGAAAACAAACAAACTGGCCAGCTGTTACTAAAAAAATCTTCCCTAATTATTATTTTCTCATATATATTAACTAAATTTTAAAGCACTTGGAAATAATAAATTTTTTCGCCGTCATCACGACTCGAATGGTACGTAGCCGGATTGACATAATTTGGAGCAATGTACTGCACCGTATTTTTCTTTTTCTTCACCCACACAATTTTGATACTTATTTTTACTCGAATCAACCGCTTTGCATTTTTGTACTCTTGTAAACATTTTAGGTTTACATTTCATAAAATATTATATATATATATGTATATATATCATTGTTTTTAAGAATATTTCCCATTTAACGGCATGTTAAAGTAGGGACGCGTGCGAGAAGTGCCGCCATGCAGCGATATTTTGCACACAGAAGCTCCCCGCAGTAAGGTCCGAAACTTTTATAGCTGAAATACGGAGTCAGATAGGGCTGTTTTTACACTTTCCAAAGCAGCACTTCTTGAGCGCACCAACCTTTTTTTTCAATCGATTTTTTCCTGGTATATGACACATTCCTTTTGTGGGAAGTTATTACATTCTCGTCAGAGAGGGTATTAAATGTGACCCCCCTAGTTTTTGTCAAATGTCCATGTATTGAGACTCCCTGAATCCGAAAAACAGGTTTTAACGAATGTGTCTGACTGTATGTCTGCCTGTGAACACGATGACTTTGGAAAAAATAAGTCTATTAGTTTGGCTTTTGATACACTCGTTTAGTGTTCTAAACTAAAGGTCAAGTTCGTTAGCCAGCCATTTTGGATAAAAATTCAAAAAGTGGGCCCATTTTGAATATGTTTGAGACCCCTTTCTTGAAATTCAAAAATTCTCTGTACGGTTATTTGTAGTATTCAAAAAGTCGAACAATTTATCCTTATGACTTTTTTCATCGAATCAAAAATTACTAGAGTTATAGCATTTACAAAATTCCAAAAACACTAAAATGAACACTTTATGCCAAAGAACGCACAATATGAAAAAAAGTCAAGAAAAGAAAAATATTCTTTTTGAACGCCCTTCAAGATTATCATAACAACTTTTTGAATTTGTTTGAAAAATCAGAAATGCAAATTTTGACAGCATACAAAATAATGAAAAATCCAAAAAGTACATTTTTCTTGCAAACTGTGCAAAATACGGTAAAAGATGACAAAACAAAAATTGTGCATTCAAAAAAGATCTACAAATTTGTTATTAACCACTTTTTGACAGGATGTGTAGTTTTGGCTTTAATCATAAAAAAACATCATGAACAGTAAAAAAAAATCTGCCCGCTGCGTGGTCACATTCTCAACACAACTTTTGTCTTTTAATTTATTTTTCATCGCGTGTGTGGGATTTCAAAAAATTAAATTTTTGATGTTTTTCAAGCAATTTTTGTACGATTAATACCAAAAACAGAACTATCTGTAAAATT
>NC_046659.1:37279097-37280863 GCF_010883055.1 Belonocnema kinseyi
CCCCCCCCCCCCCCCCCCCAGTTTTTGTCAAATGTCCATGTTTTGAGACCCCCTAAATCCGAAAAATAGTAATGTGTGGAAAGGATAGAGAATTTTCAGATTGATCCAGAATTCTCGTGTTATTTATGTAAATGACACGTTTGTTCCGCAACACTGCTCCGACCCACATTGCTGATCAATCTCTCTAGCAATCACGCCACGTGAAGATCCTCACAAAGTCGTTATGTAAGGTTACCAACTTGGGTCCATTAGTGGCCAAGGCTTTTATTTCAGGCGCCATTCACACTAATGACACTCTTTTTATTAACTATTTGCCGTCACACTTTCCTGACCTGGCATACTTCTCTAGCTTCTTTTATGTCCATGCATTTTTTCATGCACTTGTGATACACTTGTTTCGTTAGTCGTTCATTTGGCATTCTCTCAACATGCCCGAACCATCTTAACCGATTTCTTTCCCATGTGTCTCCTAGCGTCTCTTCTGCACCACATTCTTTTAGAATGATCTCGTTACTTACTTTGTCCACCAGAGTTTTCCCGCATATTATGCGCATGAATCTCATGTCTACTGCGTTAATTTTACTCTTATAGTTTTCTTGGTAAGTCCATGTCTCACTACCGTATAGTACAGTCGGTGCAAGTATAGAATTATGTATTACCATTTTGGCTTTATTTGATATATTTTTACTGCTGATAAGGGGGCCTGCTCTACCAATTACCTTCTTACCTTTGTTTATGCGTCTATCTAATTCCTCATCTATTTTCCCGTCCCTAGTAAATAAGTTACCAAGGTATACGAACTTATCAACTTGTTCAATCCTCTCATCATTTAATAAAATATTGCATAGTGTTTTCTCACTCTTTCCTTCCAACACCATAGTTTTTGTTTTATTTGCGTTAATTTTGAGGCCCATGCTCTCATGCTCAGATGGTAATAATCAGTATTGCATTCAGACCCCTTCATGACCTTGTATCTTTTACTAATTCTCTTAGTCTTGCATCCACAACAACAAAATCAATTATACTGCGGCTATTTCCATTAGACCAGGTGTACATGTGGATCATTTTATGCCTAAACCAGGTATTTGTAATAAACAGACCCCTTTCTAAGCATAGACCAACTAATTTATCTCCGTTATAGTTTGTTCTTGGATCCCCAAAATTACCTGGTACTCTTTCTGTATCCTGATTTTGGATGCCCACCCATCCGTTCATGTCACCTAGTAGAATTATTCTTTCCCCATATTCGCAAATATTTATTGTGTCATTTAAAGTGTCCCAGAAGGCGTCTTTTACTTCTCTGGGATCAATATTCTAGTCCACAGCAGTCTGGGAGACACGAAATCATAGTTTCCGAGATGCTGCTTTACTCTTTCATTTAAAATCAGACCTACTCCTTGTCTACCATGTAATTCACTGTCTACTCCTGACCATATTTCAAATCCGCCTTTTAACACGCCATTTTCGATGTCTTTGGTTTCGCATCCCTTTTTCTTTGTTTCAGGCACACATAAAATATCTAGTTTCCTGACGTCCATAGTTTCACGCAATTCTTTCACCTTGAGATCATTTACCCCCCTAGCATTCCAAACACCCAGTCTCCATTCGTCGCCTGAAATATGACCTTTAGATTTTCCACGTGCATGCGTTTTGTCAATTAAAGTTCCAGTCCTTATGGTGGAGATTTTCGTTATAACGTCAGTCCTACCAAACTTCAGTTAATAAGGGAGGGTTGGGAGAGGGGAGGCAGGACTGGAACCGAGAGA
>NC_046659.1:37280963-37286636 GCF_010883055.1 Belonocnema kinseyi
AATACGACGATCCAGCAAAAGCCTCGTGCACCCTAAGAACACGGAGCGACCCAAGGACTACCGCCTTCTGCATTTTTCCCGCAAGTGTTTTAGCATATTGTTAACACGCAGGGATGCGTTTTAGGCCATTAGCAAGTGTAAGCTTGGCACCTCCAAGAGCGACGATGATAAGAACGATTAGCTTAACAGAATATTCCGGGTACAATCGTTGCAACTCCCTTATAAGGTCTCGATCCCTCTCTTTCTTTTCATTCTCCTTGGTTATGATGTTTTTGTCAGCTGGTGCCGAAAATTTGATAACGAACATGGTTCGCTTCTCGAAGTCAAGAAGAACCATGTCAGGCTTCGAGTGAGCAACAGAAACAATTGTCGAGAATATTTGAGAATACTTGAGAATATCAAATAAATTGGCTTATAATTTCCTGTCCAAACTCGTAGAAATAAAAATTGGAAACATTTTACATATTAAACTCCATAAGATATAAAAATGGCCAGAGCGAGTTCTAAAAATATTTTTTTTCGAAAATGAAAAAATAGGCATACATTTATTTGCCTACTTGAACGATTTGGCCAACGAGCCCGTTAAAATGTCTCAAATGCGATTTTTTGGGCCACCCTAATATATATAACTCACGCGGGAACGACCTACATTCAAAGGCACAATGCGGCACTAAGAGTTCTTCATTACTATCTCTGTCACTCTTACGGCATTAATCTTAATATCGCTCCTCTAAATGCTCCTAGAGAAATCGAGTCAATTATCGAGAATGAGAAGTGCCGCATATACTGGAACTTTATATTCTCGACAATTGTTTCTGTTGCTCACTCGAGGCCTGACATGGTTCTTCTTGATTTCGAGAAGCGAACCATGTTCGTTATCGAATTTTCGGCACCAGCTGACAAAAACATCATAACAAAGGAGAATGAAAAGAAAGAGAGGTATCGAGACCTCATAAGGGAGTTGCAACGATTGTACCCGGAATATTCTGTTAAACTAATCGTCCTTATCATCGGCGCTTTAGGAGGTGCCAAGCTTTCACTTGCTAATGGCCTAAAAAGCATCCCTGCGTGTCAAGAATATGCTAAAACACTTACGGGAAAAATGCAGAAGGCGGTAGTCCTCGGGTCGCTCAGTGTTCTTAGGGTGCACGAAGCTTTTGCTGGATCGTCTTCTTGATTTCTTTACAGACTGTAACCACCTATCTCACGGTCGTGAGACGTGGTTGTGGCTGAAATTTTACCGCGATTTCGCTGGGAGCGGTTGCAGTTGTCCAGATTAGCACACGCTCCCGGCGAAATCCTGCGATTGTCCTTATGAACAATTTTTAATATTATATATATATATATATATAATTTAGAAGTTAATAAACGGAGGCTGCTTAGTAGACCGTAAGTGTAAAGTTTAAACCATAAGAAAATATTAGAAATGAGCAAATTCAGTTTATGGAAAAACGATTAAAGTTGCAATAAAATGTTTAACAACATTTTTTTTAAGAATTCGCATTTTTTCAAACGGGGCAATCGTATTACGTGTTTTTTAATACACATGTAAGTTATAATCTATAATAATGAACATTTATGGGAATTATATAAAATTGCAAGGGTAAACTCGAGTACGAAGCACGAGATACGTGATGAGAATGTGTTCGTTAAGGCCGATGGAGCTCTAACAAAAGAAAATTCACAATGACCAAATTACTTTTTAACAAATTAAATGCTTTCCCCTTTAGTTTCAAAAAGTCTATGCTCTTGTCTGTTCTTGCGAAGCGGGCAGATTTTTTAACTTCCGAATGTTCGAAATAATTTAAATCGATTCAGCTTTTGATAACTTGTAATCGTTATTAATTGTGTCCAATCGATTACTGCCCCTGGCGGAACCAAGTACCCGAAAAGAACCTCTAGAAAGTACCCGTAAAGACCCCATTGGGTCCCCATTCGGTTCCTTTTTAAAAACTCAAAAAAAAAACAGCAAGATCAACTTTTAAACTGTTAAAATTCGGATTCTACGTTAAAATTTGCATTAACCTACTGAAAAGAATCCGAAAAGTCCCGAATTGGAAAATTAAAAATAAAATTCCCACATCACTGTAAAAATTCCGAAATTATAGCATTGCAATGTTATAATTTCGGAATTTTTAGTGATGTGGGAATTTTATTTTCCGGAAAAAGCGACTGAAAATTTCCGAAAAATAAAATTCCTGACACTGTAAAATTCGTACATTGAAAAATAACCAATAATAAAATTCCCAAAATTATAGAAGTCCCGAAATATAAAAATCGAATTGGAAAATTCACGAAAGATAAAATAAATAAAATTCCAGACAATAAGATATTACTGAATTTTTAAAATCCCCAAAGAAAATGCCTGAATCATAAAATATCCGAACTAGAAAATTCCGGAATTCAAACAATATAAAAAATTGTTTATTAAATATTATTTATTTATTGAAAATACAATAATCTAATATATATTTCTGGATGAAAAAATTTGTTTGAAAATGTGCATAGTATTTGAAAAAAACATTTAAAAAGTTCTGAAAAATCGAATTTTTTATTAATAAAAAAGATAATAAAAATAAATTTTGATATAAATGGTTGTTGAATTGAATCCTGCAAATTTTGTTTCAAAAATGTTATTATGTAGGTACGAAGAAAATTTAGGCAGAAAATTTTTTTGTTTCAAAGCACACGTGTTTTTTAATGTATTTTTTAATACGATTTTTATGAAATTATTATTCTGGTACCGGAGATTTCATTTTTTGGGATTTTATATTCATCCCTTTCGGAATTTTTGTCAGTGGTTCCATATTTTTATACCTCCTCTTAAAATTATGTAATTTTTCAAAATAAAAAGTAAACATTTGAAAACATTTCAAAATCATCAAAAGTATCTATTCTCTTTTAAATTATTTCAAATCTTTTAAAATTATTTTAAAAATTTTTCGGAACTTTTAAATGTCTTTTAGACTGATTCCCATTTTTCCTAACATTTATGTCAAATCCTGCACACAAAATTGTTTTAAGAGCTTCCAGATTTTTTCTAATATCGTAAATCTTTTGAAATGTTTTAAAATATTTTTAAACACTCTCTTTGAGTTATGTACTTTTTCAAAATAAAAAATCATTTTAAATCTACCCAGAAACTTTGATTGTTTTCCTAGTATTTCAAAATTCTTGAGGAGCTCCAAATTTTGTTCTTTTCTTTGTAACATTCAGAAACCTCCGGCTTATTTGATTTTTTTTTAAATTAATGCTTATTTAACTGTTCTTTAAGAATCAAAATGAAATACTTTTACCTTCGAAATACAAATTAAAAAAATAAACAACTATAATCGTAACATTCCAAGTTTAAATTTTTCACTCTGAAATTGTGACAATTCATTTTCAAAATGTTTACTATTGAAAATTGTTTTTTTTTATTTCCAAACCAAATAGATTAAAAATAGAATATTCTATACCGAAATAATACTTCAAAAAGATTTTAAAATTGAATAAAGGCGTTCATTTAAAAAGTCATGAATTCGAACTTTACACTTGTGTCACTACTAAGGCTTTCCCTACCGAAAGAAATCTCTGAATTTTCTTTACGAAAATAGCCTGGCCCATTTGAGTCTATAAACAAAGTCGATTTGAAACAAAATAGTCTCGGAGATAGTTTGAGAGATTTGGGTCCTTTTTAAGATCCTTTTAGTTGTTCTTTTAAGAGTGGTGCGACGGTAATATAATGTTCCTTTTGTATTCGTCACGTACCGGGCGGGCAGAGTTATTTACAGTAGTTGGTCGTGGCTAATCCGCTCTCCCTTTTTAAATTTCTCTTCAAATTATTAACACTTTTTTTTAATTGATGAATTTTCTGATTATACTTATTTATAATTATGACTTATATACTGATATACAATTTTCTAGTTGAATTCAAAAATATTGTCTTTTTTGGCGCATCTCATTCCATTTACGAGAAACGTTCTATTAATTCCAATTTTAAGCATTCAAAAAAAAAGTTAGATATCTGAAGTCATTGAAACTCGTAAATTCCGAATTATTATGTATTAAGCTGTTAACTATGAAATTAAAAAAAAATCTACTTCTAAATTATAATCCGAAAGCTTAACAAAGGATCCTTGAGTGTCAGCTACTCTATTAAGATAGCCAATCTGCTTGTTATTTATGATAGTACTTTTATTTCAATTTCGGAAAGGATATTTTAAAGACTTCAGATCATTTAAACGAGCTTCCTGGAACTTTAAAAATATCTACCTGAGTGCCTGCGGAGAATTTCTCTGAGCTCCTTTGACCTAAAGAATTTTTAGTCTATACTCAAAGATTCTTTTCGGTAGGGTTGCAATTAAATTAGTTCAAGTTTTAACATTAAAATATGTAAATTATATCATTTTGAACAGATCTAGAATCACCTTGTAAAATCAATCACTGTTTAGTTTTTAATACTCGAACTGCAGTTCAATTTTCAAATTTACTTTCATTTTCTGATTTGTCCCGGTCGCGAGTCTAGCTTAATATTTAAAACAACTTTCATTTTTTTGAAATTGTAATTTTTCGGTTGTAACTTACGGGACAATAATTTTATTCTTTGAAAGATTGTCTACAAATCTTGTTGATAATTTCTACGTTCTCATCAACAATGAGAAGGTATTTGTTTTTTATGAAAAATAACTTTTTCGGATTTTATCAAATGTCGACGTTTTGAGGCCCCGTGAGTCAGAAAAACAAGTTTTTACGTCGGAGTCTGTTTGTCTGTTCGGCGTCGTCGTTGTTGTTGTCTGTATACCGGATGATTTTCGAAGGACTAGTCCGATTGGATTGGGCTTTGACACACTGTTCGAGAGACAAAAAAGAAAGATCGAGTTGGTTAAACAGCCATTTTTGATAAAAATCCAAAAAGTTGAAGCTTTTTCAAAATTTTTGATACCACTTTTTTAAAAATTTGAAAATTTTATCGACAGCTATTTATGGTACAAAAAAATATGAACAATTTATCCTGACAACTTTTTTGCTAAAATCAAACTTACCAAAGTTAAAATATTTTCAAAATCCAAAAAAACAAACGAAAATGGACATTTGAAGCAAAAAAAGCTTGATATGGAAAAAAGTTAAGAGGCAAAAAACTCTACTTTTTCAAGGCCCCATGATTATTTTATCACATTCTCATTCATAACAAGAAGAGTTTTATGCGAAAAATTATTTTCGCGAATTTAATTAAATTTCGACGTTTTGAGGCTCCTTGAGTCAGAAAAACAAGTTTTTACATCGGTATCTGTCTGTCTCTCTGGCGTCTACGTCGTCATTATTGTGGTTGTGGTTTTCTGCATATCGGAAAACTTTTGAAAGAATAGTCGGATTGAATTGTGCTTTGACACAGATTTTTTTATTTTAAGAATTGTATGTAAAAATTGTACTATTTTTTTTTTAATACAAATATTTTTCTTCAATTAAATATTTGCGATAAAAGTGTTTCGAAGAGATTTTTTTAGAAATCTTTCGGGGAATAAAATTAGTATTTATTGGTCGACAAAGGTTTGTTTTCTTTACCAAATTTGGCTTTCGTCTAAATTTTTACAGTTGTTTTTACTGTAGTACAATTTACGTTTGCATCTCGGGCGAAGAAATCCATTCTATTGTTTGACAAATATTCTTTGTAAATCAATATTTTTCACAGAA
>NC_046659.1:37286736-37288746 GCF_010883055.1 Belonocnema kinseyi
TTTTCGCACGAATATTTTATAATTTCGAATCGAAACCGCGCATTCTATGGAAGCGACGGTGCTGTTCCTAGCGGATGGAACGCAAATTTATGCGATCGTTACGCAGTCGAAAATGTAGTTATATATATCGTCCGTCCCCACCACTGACCCATGCCGTATCTAGGAGCTAATATCTTTGATAATACCCATATTATATACACCTGAAAAACATAACCTCAAAATCGACTGATGCATGAAATTAAGAATAACTCGAAAACTATCGCCAATTTCTTTAATTTCTTTCTAATGGGGACCGAGTTATAAATAGAAGACCACCGAAGTCTTTTGAAACTTTCAGATCGGTAACAAAGATATCTTTGTGGTAACCATGGACATAGGAAACAAGGGACCAAAAATATTATAAACGTAGATGCGGTACGGGGCGTCGGAGTGGGGAATTATATATATAGGACATCACATTTTCTGCCCTATCGAGGTGCTGCCCCCATCGTACTACGAAATCGAATTATTGTTTTTTCATTCTTCGTAAAATATGACGGTAAGGCAGTAGAAAAATATTTTGAGGTCAGAAAAGTTTGGCATGTATGTATCGCTGAATTTTTTCAGATCTGAAGCTTGATCCAGGTTTTCGGTACAGTTTTTTTTTAATTATAAAAAAAATGTTCTCGAAAAATCATACTTTTTAATTAAAAAAAAAGTATTATAGAAAGACATTTCAAGATAAACAAGTGCTGAAAGCATTTTTCTTTGACAATTTTTTTTTCTTAATTAAAATAATCAAATATTTATACCAAAGAAACAACTTTTTTAATGTTTGAAATATTTAAACATTATTGTTTAAATTAAAAATAATTAATACAAAATATATTTCTGGATAAGATATTTTGGTTGAAAATTTATATAGTATTTTTTAAATCACAAAAGTTCTTCTGAAAAATCGAAATGTTAATTAAAAAACACGTGTTTTTATATATTAATTTGTCGGTAAAATGTTTTGTATAATTTTAATTTTAAATTCAAATAATAATTTTTAACACTTTAAATATTAAACCAAAATTTATTTGATAACAATATTTTATTATCGTATTTTTAATAAATAATTAATATTGATTAAGAAACAATTTTATTTGGGGAGTCTTATTATTTGGGAATTTTCAAATTCGTTAATATTATAAACTGTTCAGGAATTTTATTAGTTTTTGAATTGTATTTTTTGGCACAGAGAGTTTTACCGAGTCGGGAATTTTATTTCTCGGGATATTTCAGCTGTCCCCCTAGAATTACAGAAAATTTTCTCTAATTATCCAATTTTTATTCTTGGGTCTTGGCAATTTTTCTCTTATCCATTTCAGTGACTGATAAACAGGGGTGATTTTCTCTTAGAAAATAAGTGATTAAAATTTGAAAAAATTGGTTAGGCTTTTTTGACATCTAGGTATGTAAAAAAGGTAAACTGCAGAAAATTTAAAAAATTTGCAAATTTTTAGGCCTTCAGTTTAGGAGCTTGAATTGTAACGTTATAATTGCTTCATTTTCAGAATGCAGCCTTATTGTTTGAATTTTAAGAATTTTTCGAAATTGTTAAAAGGCGAAAAAGTTTGAATTTAAAATTAAAAAATGCGAAAGTACACCATTTTCCATGTTCATTTGCAATCCAGCGAGCCACTTTCTTTCGCTTCTTTTGAAAGTCGATCCTTTGCTTTTAGTTTTCTTTTTAAACTATACCTTGAATTCAACGCATTTCAAATTGCCTCTGACCTTTCTTAAGGTTTTTAAAACTCTTTTAAAAACTTGCTTTAACAATTTTGGTTGTGATTTCTTAATAAAAGAATAAGTGCTATTTAGTCTCCAGAACAGCAATTTCAAAAATATTTAAAGCCTCAATAATTTAGACATTTTAAATTTGTTGTCTTGAGAATATATTGAATAATTTCAAATTTAAAGCTATTTAAATATTTCATCTGAATTTTTGAATGGGAAGTGTTCGATAATTTTAGATTGAAACCTCTC
>NC_046659.1:37288846-37292225 GCF_010883055.1 Belonocnema kinseyi
GAAGCAATTTGCTCGCAACATTTATGTGATTCAAAATATTATGCCATGTTATTAGACAACACAGAAATTTAAAATCAGAAATAGCTGACGCCAAGCACTCAGCTTCATGTCTGACCATTGCATCAAAAGACCCATTGCTTGAAATATCCAGTAAGGCATCATATATCTCACCTATTTGGTATCTTATTAGACGAATCGCATCAATTCGACTTTCCCACCTTGTCATACTCAAGGGTTTCACTGTTAAAGAAGGTATATACTTTTTTAAAACATCCCACCTCAAAGGTGATGCTGAAAAAAACACATATATTTTTTGAATAACTGAAAAGCATGAGACCGCTTCCCTCGATGACTTTGCCGCATCGTTAACTACCAAGTTAAGTGAATGACAACTACATGGGACGAAAAATGCAAGAGGATTTATTTCACTGATGCGTTGCTGAACTCCAGCATGCTTTCCTTTCATATTCGAGCCGTTGTCGTATCCTTGCCCCCTTAAATTATCAATAGTCAAGCCATTTTTTTCAGTTCGTCTAGGATGACTTCAGTAAGCGCTGCACCTGTAGTGCTAGTTACTGGTACATACCCAAGAAAATATTCTCCAACTTCCACAGGACTTTTTGTAATATTCACGCAACGTATTATTAATAGTCATTTGCTCTATGTGGCTGACATCTGAAGTACAATTAACAATAATACTATAATATTTGGCATTTTTTACAATATTCAATATTGTCTGCTTGATTTTATTTGCCAGTAAATGTATAATTTCATTCTGAATATCTTTGCCGAGATAATGCTGTTGCGTGCGACCATCTTTAATTCTTAAAAGGTGCTCGGATATAACAGTATCAAACTTGGAATTAGCTTAACTAGTTTCAAAAAATTTCCATTGTTGTGAACATATAATTTGTCCGATGTTCCTCTAAATGCCAAACATTGTTGTGCCAAAAAATGTATGATTGCTAGAAGCCGCTCTAACACATTTTGCCAATGTCGCGCTTCATCATCCAACATGCGTTGATGATTAGCATCGATTGTCTTGTTTGTCCTCACTCTCAATGCTAATTCAGTCCACTGTTTATGGGCACTTAAATGTGCTTTGCTCTTTTCGTGTGAGCTGAGTCTTTCACCGATATGATTCCAATCATTGCAACCACCCGAAGTTAAAGCGCTTTGAATGGTGGTAAAAAGTTTACAACAAAAGCAAAGCACCGCATCTGCGCTTTTTGAGTAAATGAGCCATGATCTTAAAATTATTTCCCCATTGCACATACGCCTCTGATAATATGATTCATTAAAACGACGTCCGCATTCATCTTTCGGAAACTTTCCCTCCGCATTGTCTTTTTCCCGTATATGTATAGGTCCTTTTTTGACTAGAAGTAACCTTATATCATCGTTTATTTCAAGTGGCCACTTTAAAGGGTCTCGAGAAATCTCCGTACTGGTAGAATTCAAATCCAGATTCGAAATTGCAACCGTTTCTTCTTCCTCTGTTATCTCGACTTTTGTTACTATTAAAGCTGCGTCGCTATCTAATGATCCATCATGCAACCCGCTTTCAAAATATTTGTCTTGACAAGTTGAAGTCGATGGCGATGAAATTTTTTCAGATGGCGATGAAATTTTTTCATTAGTACTAACTCTATCATTAGTATCAACAGTAACATTACTTGTTTTTAAATACTTTTCAAAAGAACCACTTTCTCTTTCCAATTTCGCCTCTTTTTCCGCTGTTCTTTTTCGATACTCGGCACCGGAAAGCCGAGTACGTTTGTCTTGCGACATAATCAAAAGATTTTTCACAACGTTAAATATTTTTTAATGAATAATGCCAAACTCATTCTAATTTACATTATACTGATGAACCGAATACGAACTCTTTCGCGGTTTGTAAGGAACTGAACTATTTTACTGTCGAAATGAACCACGAAGTCACGAACTTATTCTGCGTGAGTTATAGGTGTTTATAAACACCGCCGGACCGGCGACGTTTTATAAACACTTTGAACATTGAGCGAGGCATTGAGTCTAAATACTTGGAAATGTCATTTGGAAAAATATTCGACTAATAAGCATTATTCTATTGAACTTAAACCTTTACAGGAATTTATCAAATATTAAACTTTGGTGAAATTCCATTTTTCTCTTTAACAGAAATGTATCATTTACCTTTCAGCAGTTCAAAAAGATGTTCAAATCATATAATAACTATTTCACGTGTGACAGGGCGACAATCTGCCGCCCCTAAAATTTTGCCGCCCTGTGCAGAAACACAGTTTGCACAGTCGGTCGCTCGGGCCCTGTTAAATAGTATTTAGTTGAACTTTAATTAAATAAATAAATTGATTAAAATAAATTTTAAAAAAAATCTCTAATTTCTTCTAACTTTTAATACTTTTCACATTTCCTAATTTAGTATATGTACTAATAACTAAGTTATTAGATTTAGCCTTTAAAAATAGGGCGAAAAAAACTTTTAAAAAATCTGGGCTATTAATTTCAGCTTCAGTTTAGAGTCGAAAAATAATGTTTTTTTTTTGCAATTACAATCATTTTTAATACAAAATACAAATTTGGAATAACTATTAGCTTGTTACAAAGGTAAAACCCCATTCCAAGTTTTGACAAGAAGGACTCGCGGCTTATCTGTTTCTTTTTAAAATTATATAAATATAATTTTCGTAAGATTCCGGAGATATTTCAAAAACATTTTTGAAGATTTCACATATGCCGAAAAAATGCAGAAAATTTTTATGAATTTTTTTATTTTTCAGGACACACAAAATATTAGGAAAAATTATAGTCAGCTTAAAAGATATTTAGGACTTTCATAAGATTTGAAGAAATAATTTTTAAAATAATGTTTCGAAAAACTATTCATGTTTTTAAATATTGTTAATCTCTTCAAAAATTCTGAAATTCCTAAATAATTTTTGTAATAAAAAATTATATTTTTACAATGACCTTCAAAACTTAGAGATTTGTAGAAACTTCCAAAGGAATCTTACCAAAAAATTTTCATCCTTCCAAAATTCTTAAATAGCTTCGAACATTTTTTTCGAAATACTCAACATTTTATAAATTTGTTAAATTTTTTTTTAAATGTGCAGAAAATTTTAAATTTTCTAAAAAATTTCAAATTTTAAATTGCTTTAAAACCTTTACAAGACTTCTACACCTTCGAAATATCTTTTGAAATCATTCAGTTTTCCTAAAAAATCTTTTAATTGTCCTAAAATCTTCTAGATTTTCACTCGTGTATTTTAAAATCAAAACACAATTGTGGGTCCGGATGCAATAAGGGCACATAAAATTTTTTCGTGCGAAAACGAAGTCCCCTGGAGGCTTTAGAAAAAATTTTCGAATTTTAATT
>NC_046659.1:37292325-37293771 GCF_010883055.1 Belonocnema kinseyi
GAAATTTAAAATTCATTAATTTTCATGATATGCATGTCAAATTTCATGAATTAGGAAGATTTATAATTGAGAATTCTTTACTTTTAATCTTCAAAATCATGAGAATTTATTTGAATTTTTATTTTATTTTGTTATTTAATTAAATTTAATTAAAATTTTGTTAGATTTAAATTAATAAATTTATTTGTTATTTATTTTATTTATACATTATTTAAAATTCAAGAGTTTTTGATTGCAAATATTCTAAATTAAAGAGTTTTAATTGCAGATCGTTAAAATTAATGAATTTTCCATTGCAAGTCTTCAAAATTGAACTTTTCAAAAAAAAATTTATATTATACCTTTAAAATATAAATCTTGAAAACTAAATAATTTGAAATTCCCAATCTTCAACATTTCAAATCACGGCATTACTCAGAGTACAGATATTTTTTACATTCTCATCGAAAAAGTTATTACATTTGTGTAAAATTTCGCGTCTGGACACGAAATACAGGTTTTTACGAGTGTTTCTGCCTTTCCATATGCATGTTTGTTTGCAAGTATAATAACTTTTGAAAAAATAATCTATTATATTGGCCGTTGGTATACTCTTTAAGTGTCAGAAACTAAAGATCAAGTTGATTGGCTACTTTGGGTGAAAATTCAAAAAGTCACAGAATTTTCAAAATTTCTGAGACAATATTTTTCAAGATTTAAAAATTCCATGTACGCGGGTATTCGTAATACTAATTCACGAATTGGATAATGTTTGGATGAAACCAGCCATAATCAAGGATGTTCAGAAATCATGAATTAAAATTCACCTATGAAGCACCAAGGTTCAAAATGTCATTCTTTGACTATCGCAATTTTTTTTACAATTATAAAATGTCATATAAATAAAAAGTTAAACTTTACGTACCAAAAAAATAAGTAAGGAAAGAAGATAAACAAAGCAACCTCGCAATCCCATTAATGCATGTTTGTTTTCTTTATTTTGCCCTTTGTTATTTCTCAATTTTTTAATTCATAACAAATATATTTGTCAATATTTTGGTGTTAATTTAATAAAGATTGCCAAAAGACAAAATTTAATTTAGATTGTGTCAAAATATAAATTCAATAACAAAATTATTATGAACTGAAA
Organism: Belonocnema kinseyi; assembly: GCF_010883055.1. Lineage (NCBI taxonomy): Eukaryota > Metazoa > Arthropoda > Insecta > Hymenoptera > Cynipidae > Belonocnema > Belonocnema kinseyi. The sequence continues at coordinate 37,293,455 of NC_046659.1, forward strand.
AAATTTTAATTTCAAATTGGATAAGCACGAAATTACAATTTCTCTTTAAGATTCAAAGCTAAACTTCAAATGCAAACGCATTTTCTGATAAAGTTTATCTTTTCAATTTTCACAACACTCATCCTTGGGAAGGTAAATACAAAAAATAAATATGTTTCCGGTTGAAAGCAAGGTCCTGTAGTACAGCTTAAACTATTTGAAAATTATCTTCTTCAGGAAAAAGTTATAAGCCCTTTTTATAAATTATTTTATAAATAGCTGTTCCCTTTATCACAAAATCACAAACAAAAAATCAGATTTTATAATTGTGTTTCTTT
>NC_046659.1:37293871-37299513 GCF_010883055.1 Belonocnema kinseyi
AACACCATAGTTTTTGTTTTATTTGCGTTAATTTTGAGGCCCATGCTCTTCATGCTTGCATCTAGTTTATTCAACATTCTTTGTAGGTCTTCGATATTATTGATGTTATAATATTATGATTATAAAATATTATATTAATATTAATGACCATTTGACTATTTTTTAATATAAATAGTTCAACTTTCAACTAAAACAATGAGTTTTCTGCAAAAAATTTTTTGAATAAAATACATAAATTTAAAAAAAAATGGTTGAAATTGTTTTCAACAAAATAGCTAAATTTTTAAACAAAAATTCAAATTTTTATCCTAAAGGCTGAATTGTATAGTAAAAAAAACGGAATTTTTAATAAAATACATGTACTTTGCACAAAAAAAATTTATTTTCCACCAAGTCTAATTTTCTATACAAAAATTAATGTTTAATCACAGTTAATTTTTCGACAAAAAAGGATTATTTTCTTGTAGTTAAAAGAAATTAATTTTTAAACAAACAGAAACAAAAATTTTCTACAAAATAGTTAAATTTTCAGAAAACAAATTTTTTCAACTAAATTGACACATCATCAACCAAAAAAACGACATTTTTAACAAAGCATTCCAATTTCAACCTGAAAAGTTGAAAATAAATAAAATTCTTTAGAATTGCTTAAAATTATTGAAACTAATTGAAAATGTTTGGAATGTTTTAAAACATCCTAAAATATTTAAAATCCTTTGAAATGTCTGGAAATTTTGCAATGCTCTTGAAAATTCCTTGCAATTTTGATAATACCCTAAAATATTTTAAATCCTTTAAAATCTCATACTAAATTATTAAAATCAATGGAAATTTCCTTAGAATCTATTAAAATATCCGAAGATATATCAAATCCTTCGAAATCTCATATTAAATTACTGTAATCAATTGAAAATTCCTTGGAACCTTTTAAAATACTCTCAAGTATTTCGAAACTTTCAAAATATGTTGAAACACCTTGACATATTTTCAAGATTTATAAGGTACTTTGGATTTTTTTAAACAACCCTGCTATAATTGTTCAAATTCTTTGAAATTCCCTTAAATTATAAAAATGAATTGAAAATTCATTCACATCTTTTTAAACATTCTCAAATATTTAAAATCCTTTTAAATCTTTTGAAATCTCTTGAAAATTCCTTGAAAATTAAAAAAAAACCCTAAAATATTTCAAATCTTTTACAATTTGATACATTATTGAAATGAATTGAGAATTGCTTGGAATCTGCTCAAATATCCTAAAATATAATAAATCTTTCAAATCCTCATCTTAAATTACCGTAATCAACTGAAGATTCCTCGCAACATTTCGAAATACTCTCAAATATTGCAATACCTTCAAAATATTTTGACCTACCTTGAACTCATACTTAAGACTTTTAAAGTACTTATTTAAAAATTCAAGGAATTTTTTATTGATTATGATAAGTTAATGTGACACTTTAGAGGATTTGATATATTTCATGGTGTTTTTAAAATTTCAATATATTTTCAAGAGCTTTAAAAAATGTCAAGAGATTTCAAAAGATTTTAAATATTTAAAGATTTTTTAAAAGATGTCAAGGAATTTTCAACTTATTTTTATTATTTTAAGAAATTTTAGAGAATTAAAAATTTTTTAGCATGGTTATTTAAAAAAATTCAAAAGTACTTTAAAAATCTTTAAAAAAAAGTTTAAGGTGTGTTAAAATATTTTGAAGGAATTGCAATATTTGAGAGTATTTAAAAATGTTCCAAGGAATTTTTGATTATTTGCGTTAATTTAATATGAGATTTGTTTTAAAATACGCATACTATTTAATATATTTATGCATATTAACTGTTATTAATAGATATAATAGGCCCAGTTCGCCCCTGGATATTGATGATTTAATAGACAAAGTTAGATATGAAAAAAATAAGATATATATGTTCGTTTTTTATTCTTGCAGTTGATTTCTTCAATTTCTAAGAATTTTGTGAGTCACTCAAAAAAAAAGAATGTTTAAGTAAACCGTCTGTAATTAAGTCTATTAATAAGTATTACGAGTTTACCGCAACATCAATTTTATAAATGGAAATTTTCAATTAAGTAATTTTATTTCATGATCAAATGTTTTCCAACTGTTTCTAAACATTATTGATTCAAAAGAAAATTTTAATTGCAAATGGGTCGTCTAATATTATAGGAAATAACTCTGTTCTTAAAATTTTTCTATCGTAGTATACAATTTGTAATTTTTTTCAAACTTTGAAAGCGTTAAGAAAAATAAAATACATAATGGGCAAAAAACTTAGAATATCTTATTCTTTTAAATAATTGTGTTTTGATTCTAAAATACACGAAAGAAAATCTAGAAGATTTTAGGACAATTAAAAGATTTTTTAGGAAAACTGAATGATTTGAAAAGATATTTTGAAGGTGTAGAAGTTTTGTAAAGGTTTTAAAGTAATTTAAAATTTGAAATTTTTTAGACAATTTAAAATTTTCTATATATTTTTAAAACAATTTTTAAAATTTTATAAAATATTGAGTATTTCGAAAAAAATGTTAGAAGCTATTTAAGAATTTTGGAAGGATGAAATTTGTTTGGTAAGATTCCTCTGGAAGTTTCTAAAAATCTCTAAGTCTTGAAGGTTATTGTAAAAATGTAATTTTTTATTACAAAAATTATTTAGGAATTTCAGAGTTTTTGAAGAGATTAACAATATTTAAAAAAATGAATAGTTTTTCGAAAAATTATTTTAAAAGTTATTTCTTAAAATCTTCTGAAAGTCCTAAATATCTTTTAAGCTGACTCTAATTTTTCCTAATATTCTGTGTGTCCTGAAAAATAAAAAAAAATACATGAAAATTTTCTGCATTTTTCGGCATATGTGAAATCTTCAAAAATGTTTTTGAAATATCTCTGGAATCTTACGAAAATTATATTTATATAACTTTATAAAGAAACAGATAAGCGGTGATTTCTTCTTGTCAAAACTTGGAATGTGGTTTTACCTTTGTAACAAGCTAATAGTTATTCCAAATTTGTATCTTGTATTGAAAATGATTGTCATTGCAAAAAAAAATCATTTTTCAACTCTAAACTGAAGCTGAAATTAATAGCCCAGATTTTTAAAAAGTTTTTTCACCCTTGTTTTTAAAGGCTGAATCTAAGAACTTAGTTATTAGTACATATACTGAATTAGGAAGTGTGAAAAGTATTAAAAGGTAAAAGAAAATTATATATTTTTATTAAATTTTTTTAATCAATTTATTTATTTAAATAAAGTTCAACTAAATACTATTTAATTAGATTATATAATAAGTGTTCAAAAAAGCAGTTTTAAAGAGCTACTCGTCTATTTATATTGCATTTGTTTGGCGGGGAAATACGTTTCTCGGAAACTCTCCGCTGGTTCTGCGAACTGGAAGTGCTAAGAATCTGCAAGAATCGAAGATTCCCCTTCGCCCTACCAATATCATTTCAACAAATTGGGCGAATTCAAAACAAAATCACACTTTGCGGACTATTCTAATTTAATAATTTTAAATTGTCTGAAATATATTAAAAATTATATCGAATTATATGAATTTAGGAAATATTGTACATAAAAATTAAAAAAAAAAGATCAAACAACCACTGTGTGGTCCTACTGTCAGCAACCGTCAACTAAAAATGCCACCAGCTTCCAGAATATACGCGATAAATCACACCTATGGCCACGTCTCACGACCGTGAACTGGGTGGTATATAGTATTTATTTTTCTCGGAAATTTTTAAGTGTCGATACTTTTGTTTTACCGGATTCTTGAGTCGAAGCATTTTTTATGTTTTAAATATTTTCAAAATATTTTTAAATTTTCTTTAAAAATTATTAAAAATTATAAAAATTACCTTAAAATTTTCCAGATTTTTTTTACAATTGTTTAAGATGTTTTAAAAAGTTGTATAATATTCGCTCAAAATTATTTGTTGATAAATTTGATAATTTTCTTTAAAAATCTTGAAATCTTTTTAAATATTCTCTTTAAATTAACTTGAAAAATAAAAAATTGTAAATTTTCTAACGAAACTTCAATAAAGAAAGGAATCTCCATACAAGCTTTATTGTCTACCAAAAAACAACGAATAAAAAAAATTCCATTTTTACATCAAATTAAATATTACATCAATTTATATTAATTTAGGCAATATTGCATATGAAAATTTAAAAGAAAAAGATTAAACAACCACCGCATAGTTCCACTGTCAACAACCATCATCTAAAAATGACACCAGTCCAAGCATATACGCGATAAATCATATTTACTTTTGAGGAAAATTCTGACTGTTGATACTTTTGTTTACCGGATTCTTAAGTCAATGCAGTTTTTAAATGTTTTAAAAAGCTTCAACATATTTTTTAATTTTCTTTAAAAAAATTTGTTACTTAAATAAAAAATAAATTACAACTTTCCCCAAAATATTAGGCCAAAAAATTTTAATTTTTTAAATCCTTTACAAATTCAGAAATAGAATCGAAAACTATATTTCAAAATCTTCAGAAATCTAAATTTTCTTTTATCTTTTAAAAATCTTCTCAGTATTAAAATTGTCCAGAATCTTTTTTGGCAATTTCTTGAAAAAGTTGTAGAATAATCTCTCAAAATTAATTTTTGATAATTTTGACAATTTTCTTTAAAAATCTTGGAATCTCTTTACATATCGTTTGTGGCCTTGCAAAGAGTTGGAGGAAGAAAAAACTTTATTTATGCAAATAATGATTATCGGCGGACACATTTAGGTTTTACAGCAGAAGTTTAACTTTTAACTTTCTCTGACGGTAATCATGCTAATTGTTTTATCCACAGATCCCTAGAAGTTGGAAGTTGTCATGGACAAAGGAAACACGGGACTAGGCATGCCATCCTAACTTTGGCGAGCGGGGTTGCATCCACGGAAGGGGGCAGAATTCCATGAGTGGGGAGAGCCGCCACCTACGATGTGCCATTTGATTATGCGCACGAGCATTTTTGCCGACAAACTGTGCATGAAAATATAAACATGTTGGCGCTGCCATGTTTGTCATGGGACATCAAAAGGTGGCGGACCTCCCCCCTCATTGCATCATCCCCACAATGGCATGCCTAGTCCCTTGTTTCCTATGTCTATGCTTGCAGGGTTTGACGACAGCACGGTCGGTAATTCTCCAAAATAGAAATTTAAAAAAAACTTTTTTCACTATTCTAATTATTTAGGACCAGAGACAAATTATTACATGCCTTTGTGACGTAGGGCTAAAGCCTACTTAGTGAATGCATACGCCATCTAGCGGCTTTAAGCATACATGCTCAAGTCAAATAGGGACTTACGTTACCGGTAATATTTAAAAATTCTAAAAGCGCTAAATTGAAATTAAAACTTGAGGATCAGAACTGATAAGAAAATAAAAACCGAATATTCAAATCAAGCCGATCTCGTAGGACTGGAAATGAAACCCGAAACCCCAAAAATACAAAATCTAAAAATAGAAAATGCATTAAAATCAAATTCCCACGAAATAAACTTCCAGGTGTATGAAAACTATGAAGCCAAATTCCCAAAGTGGTAAATTGCCTCTTTCCTTTCCTTTTTTTTTTTTGATCTCTTTAAGTAAACACTTAAATAAATCTAAATCAC
>NC_046659.1:37299613-37300878 GCF_010883055.1 Belonocnema kinseyi
CTTGACAGCAGAATATACAATTCTTATATTTATTATCAAATTGGCGACAGAAAATCGTTACACTGAACCGAGGGGAGAATCATTTTGGTTTTCGTTGAAATGCTTAAGACCTCCGGGCAGTCGGTTCTCCGAACTATAATGTAAACATTATGAGCGGACTTGGCTTTATCGTAGTCGGCGACGTGTTAGGGCACGTGCGTTCTTCACATGAGAAGGCGTATCGAAATCGGCGACCAATTATTAGTCATAATAAGAGAACAGGGATATGTAGAGTGGGATAGAGAGAAAATGTAATTTAGAAGAGAGAGAAAGCACGAAAGAGGGGGGAGCTAAGGACCGCTACGACGGTACCGAAACTCCCATCGCCGAAGTCAGAGACCAGAAGCAATCTTGCCCTCGGACGCGTCCGGTTCTCTGGCAAATTTGTACAGTTCGCATTCTGAATAAATTCATTTTGTTAATCTAATATCACAAAATCTATAGTTGTCAGTTCATTTTGTTGCCTAATTATCCGTTTTCAGAAAGAAGAGAAGAGTTTCATCGAAGGGTTTGGGTTTCTAAACCCTTAATTGCGGTAACGACCCAACGGAGCCGAACAGGATCTATTTTAATAAATCAACGTGAAATTTTTGAACTTTTAAATTCGGGATAATTCCGTGCCAAATTCGGCTCCGCGTTTTACAACTGTGTCGAAGTGCTGCCCTCTTCAGCTTTCACCGTTTCTATGGCAACCGCGTCCTCCTCAGCGGGCGAGGTGGGGCCGGGGCCCACACCGAAAGTTGCTGAATTCCAAATCGAACGTGATTTTCTGTTTCTCGTTCTCGCGTTCGCCTTCGCTATCACTACAGCAATCTTTGCTATAGTTGAGTCGGTTGGCTGGCTCTGTACGGCCTGTACGCTAATAATGTTATGAACACTGATTTACGTAATTATATTCAAATTAAAGAGAGCTTAAAAATATTCTATTTATTATTAGTTTAAATTTTCGAGACAATAAATAAATGTAAAAAAATTATTTTCGTACTTTAGAATTTTAGTTAAATTTCTAAAATTATTTTTGAAAATTAAACTTAAAATTTAAATGAATTTAAGATAAATTCAAAAATAAAATTTATTTAAATTCCAAATAAAATAAAATTTAGTTGAATTTAAAATTTAAATAGAATTTAGCTAAATTCAACATTTAAATGAAATTTAGGTGAATTTAAGAATTAAATAAAGTTTAGTTAAATTAATTTCTCGTCTGGTTTCTTTTCAAAGAGGAA
>NC_046659.1:37300978-37307137 GCF_010883055.1 Belonocnema kinseyi
CCATGATAGGCTAACCCAATTTTTCCTAGGCGTGGCCTAGCCATATAAAACCAGCTCCGCGCCGTTTTTTAGACAGATCTAGATTTTTTTCTCGAACAAAAATCGATTTCGGACCTCCGCATAAATCATTTTTGTGAGTTTAAACTCGCATTTCCATATTTTTACCATTATTAATGTGATCTTTAAAAACTAGATATCGAGAATATAAAAAGAGACAAATAATAAAATAATAAAACTAATTTCAGTTCGTCGTTTAAACATTGTGAGTGTGTGACTCAAAATATAGATAACATGTGAAATTGTGATTCGTCGAAATTTATTTCATTACAACCTAACGTGTGCAAGCGAAATACAACCAGTGTTCCCAAAAGTGAAATTAACAAGCGTTTTATTCGTGTGAACCCTTTGTTTTTCCTTTGTATTTATTTCCAGGGGAACAACTTATGTTCTAAGACAGCAACGAACTCGAATAGTGAACAATATAGAAAAGGAATTAACAACATTTTAAATTTACCGCGACATAGATAACGTTAAATTCTTCCTTATCGACTATCAAAACTAAATTATAAATTGTCGACATCCGAGTTGGACGTCACACCTTCTATTTATCATGCCAAATTTTTAACACGATATCTCATTCCATGTGGACATAAGTTGGGAAAGAAAACTTCCACTGGTATTTCCTTCAAAAAAAATTTTTTCTCAAAATTTCCCCCGGAACAAAGCAGAGGCATGGACTTTATTACCTCCTATTTCATTTCCCAAACCTTTAGAGCGATACCTCATTTCGTTTAGACGTAAGTTGGGAAAGAAGAATTGAAGACCAGGTATGAACATGCGACCCTCTCGTCACATGGCCTTAAAAAGTCAAATTAAATAGCTCAATCGAGAAGATAAATTTGCTACCAACACAAACAGTGAATTCAAAAAATATATAGTAATCTTTAAACACCAAAAAAGTATTCATTTTAAATCAAAATGTTTGTTATTTTTCACAATATTTAATTTTTTTATCGTTATGTACTAAAAGAATGATTGAAATTTAGATTAATAGGCTCTTAAATTAATCTTTGAATACCAAAAAAACAGTAATTTTTTTCAAAATGTTTAATTGTGCATAATTTAAAAAATTCGCTTAAGATCATTCAGATTCTTTTATGTAAACTTTTTAATCAAAGCATCCCAAATTCACCTAGCCAGTTTGCGAACTAGAATATAGACCATATACGCGAAATTACCCACTCTGATTGTCTCTACCGACATTGTCAAACTGGAAAAATGCAGCCCTTTTTGACCGCTCAAGTAGAACCGTCTTTCATCAATTTCAGTTCGTAAACTTGCATGAGTAATTGGTGGCGTTTTATTTTAGTTCGCAATAGTGTTACGTCACTGGCACTGTAGTAGAATTTTAATTCTACTGTAGTCGGACGCTGATTCATTGTTGCCGTTGTATGATTAAAATCATAACCGGGAGAACACTAAGGTTTTGAAATCAAACTTAATTTAATTTATCACTTCAAATTATATGGTTAGCATATTGAACTTATTAATGTTCCATTGTTATACAATATGTGCACATATACATATTAAACTAACAAACAATTGAGTTGGTTGATAGACAATTTCTGATTTACATATTGATAATTTGTTTATAATATTCGGCGAGAGCCGATCGCGTCGACGCGCTTCGCGTTTAAGTAATTTGAGCTTTCTATTTGAGATTTGATTTTTATTACGTAGTCTCAGAATAGATTTAATTTAAATTTGTTAAGTTAATTGTTGCAGGTTTAAGGTAAAAATTGCGGATCCGAGATACAAAAAAATCTGCCGTTTTCCCGCTGTGCAAGCGAACTTATTACCTTCGTTTTGGGTGAGGATTCCCTCTCTTTTTGGTTAAAACCAATGGAAATGCTGACGTCATGGAATTTTCCGATCGTTTATCCAATAGTAAAGCAGGTCATTTTACTCCGCCTACAGGAAATAAGTCATAATGTGACTCATTATAAGGTTGAAATATAAACATTCGTAAGTCCAAAGTCCTTAGCTATTGCGTTTTACATTTGTCTTATTGTGCCTTAATATCATAAAGATACTTAACTATGACTCATATTTGGTACTAAAATAGCGATGACCTAACGCTGCGTTTATTCTAAGTATAATTATTATTTTAACCCTAAGGCTTTAACATTTATATAACTTCATTCCACCCTAGTAACATCACGTATATTTGTGAACTAATTTGGATTCTCCCGCTAATCCGTCATCTTGGTTATGCGCGATAGAATTTAGTTCCCAACTTTTGCATTCTGTCACATATCACAAATAGCCTCATGTAATAGGTGGCGCTGGCGAAAAACGTTCGAAATTAAATACATTGGATCGCCTATCTCCCACCGCATCTCTGCTTTCGGAGTGGTGTAAGTTGTATGTTTATTGTTTTTGTTACGAACCCGTCGAATACCTGTCGCGCGCATAGTGTTGGTAAAAGTAATTTGATATTTTCATGAACATACTACCTACCTCTTCCATGACAAATAATTTTTTATTCCACAAGCATTTCACAAAATTCTGTCGGATTATTAATTATTTATTTGTTCAAGCGATCTGTCAAAACAAAACAATGGAGGCGGCCATATTTTTGTTAAGTGCGGTTGGCACGCCACGCTAGGAAATTTATGAATTATACGTAAGTGCGATTTTACACATGCATGTGTGCGTACTTCTGACAACAGAAAAATGACCGTTTTTGGTGAAGTCCATGCATTACAGATTGGTCTCCTTCATGGACATAGGAAACAAGGGACTAGACATGCCATTGCGGGGGTGATGCAATGAGGGGGAGGTCCGCCACCTTTTGATGTTCCGCGACAAACATGGCAGCGTCCACATGTTTATATTTTTATGCACACTTTGTCGGCAAAAATGCTCGTGCGCATAATCAAATGGCACATCGTAAGATGGCGGCTCTCCCTACTCATGGAATTCTCCTCCCCCCTCCCGTGGATTCAACCCGCTCGCGTGCAACATACTACTTAAGCTGTCATGGATGTGCTTGAAGTCACCTACAGCAGAAGTTAATGACATTTTTTAAAGTTTTTAACGCTGCAAAAAAAAGTATTGCGTTTACTCCATGAGTTTCTAATAGCAAATTTCACGTAGAATCCGAATCTCAACAGTTTGAAAGTTTATTTCGCTCTTTTTTTTTTGAGTTTTTTAAACAGGAACCAAATGTGGTCTTTACGGGTACTTTGCAGATGCTCCTTTCGGTTCCTTTGGTCTGCCAGGGGCCAGAAGGGATACATAGGGAAATTTTCAAATATTTTTTACCTATCGTAAACTTACAGACTCGGTCTAGACAAATTTCCAGCTTTTTTCCGTGCAGTCCCTACCGATAGAAACCTTTGAGTATTCTCTGGCGAAGCCTGGCCCACTTGAGACTATAAGCAGAGTCGATTTGAAACAATTTAGTCTCTGAGATAGTCTCAGAGATTTGGGTCCTTTTCAAGGTACTTTTAGTGGTCCTTTTAAGAGTGGTGCGACGGTAATATAATTTTCCTTCTGTATTCGTCACGTACCGGGCGGGCAGAGTTATTTACAGTAGTTGGTCGTCGCTAATCCGACTCTCCCTTTTTAAATTTCTCTTCAAATTATTAAGACTTTTTTTTTAATTGATAAATTTTCTCATTATAATTTTTTATAATTATAACTTATATGCTAATATACCATTTTCTAGTTGAATTAAAAAATGTTGTCTTTTGGGGCGTATCTCATTCCATTTACGAGAAACGTTGTATTATTTCCAATTAAAAATTTTTTTTTTAAAAAGTTAGATATCTGAAATCATCGAAACCCGTAGATTTCGAATTACTATGTTTTAGGCTGTTAACTATGAAATTAAAAAAATCTACTTCTAAATTTTAATTCGAAAGCTTAACAAAGGACTCTGAGTGTCGGCTACTCTATTGATATAACCCCTCTGCTTGTTATTTATGATTTCGGAAAGGACATTTTAAAGCTCTTAAATCATTTAAAAGAACTACATGGACCTTTAAATATATCTACCTGAGTGCCTGCGGATAATTTCTCTGAGCTTCTCTGATCCTACAGAATCTTTAGAATACTCAGAGATTTCTTTTGGTAGGAGTGTTCTAATATATGTGTAATTCAATACTTATTCCAAGTACTTTTAGAATTCATTCTTTGAATATTTCTTACTACATATTGATATTTCTACAATAGTTTCTCGTGCAGAGAGTACGCGTCAAATTCAATCTGCGCGTTTATATTAACAAAATGGTGGAACTAACCGGTTGCGTGACTTGGTCAAAACGGGGACCTCAAGTGACTACACCATATATTTATTGGATCATGGGCTAGACCACGTATTCTTAGATTATGGTCAAAAATTGTAATCGGAGTTCCCTCTTATGCTCCGGAAATTAAATATATTAAAATTAATTGGATTTAATTGCGATTTTTGAACTAATAATGAATATAACACGTGTGAGCGATTTTTTCAGCATTAATTGTTTATACAAAACACGTCGCAAATTGTCAGATATTCGTTTAGTCGGTAAGTAGACTCTTTTTTATATTACACAGAACTTATATCTGTATCAAAAAATTAATTATTTCTTTTCTAAAAGTCAGTTGAAGTTTTAGTTTTTGAGTTCTAAAGTATTTATGCTGGATCAATCAGGAGCGCGGTTTAAGCAGACGTACGTGCATGATAGTAGACAAGGCGAAAACGTCGCATTCGCCTGAAAAAAATGTCCGATAGGATATTTGTTCATATTCTCCTTCGAAATATACCCCTGAGTAAGGATCAAGATCTTGCCGGCAGCAAAAACTGGTCAAATTTGTTTAAACAAACTTGGTTTGTTTAAAATGTAAAAAATGCTTTTTTCGACCCAAAAGCATTTTTCTAGGGGTTTTTGGGCCATTCTAAATATTTTTTGTCTCGTAATTTTTTTTGTAAAATTGACCGTTTCCGAGTTAAAATAATTTAATGTTTAAAAAATCGCAAAAATGGCCATTTTCGAGCCTTAAAAACAGTATTAAAAAATCAAATTTTCGAGTTTGCCAAACTTCCTAAATAATCTTTGAACACCCCTTAACTTGACTGTTTATCCAGTTTTGTGCCTTCTTCTAACGCGGACGGATTAAATATGTCATTGCAAACTTATATCTGGAAAAATTCCTTAAACGCTAGATATAAAAGTTTGAATTTTGAAAATTTTGGATATATGATGCATGAAAAAAATGTATTGTTACCAATATTTAAGTTAAAAAATGCCGTACCTGATAATCTTATTTCTCACTGAAAATGTTTAAAAAATTGCAAAACCAAAGCATGCCATTGTAAAAAAAAAACAATATTACCTGTGTACCCTTATGTGGTTGTAGTACAGATGGATGTGAAAATATGCTTAAATTTTTTACTAATTTAAGAATTTTTTTGTTACTTTTTTGTTACGTTTGCCATTTATATTTATAACAATTTATGATAAATTATATTTAGTTATGAAATAAATACCAATAGTAAGTAAGCAAAGCTTCAAGAACACATAAGACACTATATAGTCCGGTCAACAGTAGAGAGCCTGAGAGCTGCTGGTCGGAGAGCGCCTATTTAACTATTAAAAAAACGAAGATATAGAATGAAATAATCTGTACATACTCTTCGGGATTTTGTTAAGGGATGTTCAAAGATTATTTAGGAACTTTGGCAAACTCGAAAATTTGATTTTTTAATACTTTTTTTCATGCTCGAAAATGGCCATTTTTGCGATTTTTCAAACATTAAATTATTTTAACTCGGAAACGGTCAATTTTACAAAAAAAGTTACAAGGGACAAAAAATATTTAGAATGGCCCAAAAACCCCTAGAAAAATGCTCTTGGGTCGAAAAAAGCATTTTTTACATTTTGAACAAACCAAGTTTGTTTAAACAAATTTGACCACTTTTTGCGGCCGGCAAGATCTTGATCCTCATTCAGGGGTATATTTCGAAGGAGAATATGACAAAAAATCCTATCGGAAATTGTTTTCAAACGAATGCGACGTTTTCGCCTTGTCTAGGAGTCCAACTGGATAGTGGATGAAGGTGGTGGGAATGTCCCGAATTGAGAAAATCTTTCTTGGTACCTTGTATGGCAA
>NC_046659.1:37307237-37308758 GCF_010883055.1 Belonocnema kinseyi
TTGAACAGTAATATAAAATTAAATATATACAATTATTTTTGGGACTGTATAGTATATAGGAAATATATTAACCATTTAAAATTTTTTTTTTTAATAAACTGAATTTGTTTAAGAAAATATTTTTCCCAAAAGTATTTTTAAAATCGTATGTAATGAATTAAACATAATATTAGATGATTATAAGGAGTATTAAATTCTGCTAAAAACTTTATCACAATTTAAAACTCCAGTATTTTGTATTACAGTTTGTAATGTAATTTAGGCTCCTATAACTTTCAAAACAAGAAATTTCAAAATATTTTTATTTCTTTTAACACTTCTACGTGTTTACTAAATTTCATACAAAATGCAGTTAGCTTAATTCTTAACGGTAATAAAATGATAGCCTATTCTTCGTAGAACCCATCGATATGGTTTACGAATAAAAATCCTTAGACAATGACATGACGTTTTTAATAGAATTTACTACTCAGAATCATATAATTTCATGTTTCATTCCAAAAATAAAATTTTTAAAATATTTTTGCAAAAATAATCGTTTAAATAAGTTACATTTGTTCAAACAATTAAAAAATGGTTAATATATTCATTCTATACACTTTATAGCCGGAAAAATAATTGTATGTACTTTTTTTATATTATTTTTTTAAAGCTATCGAAAAAAACTGCTTTGGCAAATATGTTAGGGTAAGGGGGGTAGCGCTAACCAGTTGACAGTCAATGATTTTTTTAAAGTTAATAAAAGGTTGAATTGATCCATTTTTTTCTCATTTCGGGTTATACATTATTTTATATCATATTTCTATAAGTATTAATCACATGGAAAAAACAATGATTGGGTAATTTAATTATTTCTAACAAGCTGTATTTCATCGGCTTTGCCCCTCACCGGAGGGAAAAGCCGAGTGCAGCTTTTTATGAAAATGAAAATAGATAAAGCTGTAATATAACCTCTTATTCGTTGAAATTCTACTAGAAACGGACTTTACACAATGTTTCTATCGTACCAATACAACAAACCGACCGGATTGATAATAACACTTAATAGTTTCTTCCATGTAGCCCACAAGATAAGTTGTTGTTCTACATTGCCGATCATTTATCGACGAAACTTGTGACACGTGTATCAACTATGCACTTGTAAATATTACTTTCGTCGGGCCTGCCCCCCTGGCCAGGCCTTACTTATTTGTGAGTTTTAATATATTTTGGACTTGAATGATGTCTAGTTAATATAATTATATTGTGTGATATTGTTTTATCTGTCAAAACATCAAATTTGTATACTGTAAGTATTGTAATTACACTTGAAAACATTATATTTGTGTCAGCGAAATTTCCATTCTTTCGGGGTAAAAACTGTTTTCTGTATAATTTTTATTTTGCAACGTCAAATTTTAATATTTTAGTATGTAACACCATCTCTCTGATAAAAGAGATTTATTTGATGCAAAGTAGAACTACTATTGTTAAATAATAGCCATGCGATAAAAAAAATCACATTTGCCCCACTGGTTGCCC
>NC_046659.1:37308858-37315272 GCF_010883055.1 Belonocnema kinseyi
CCCCCCCCATTGTTGGTACTCTTCTCCAGATTTTATGAAATAATAAGAGAATGTATTCATCTTATGCTAAGTAATAACTTATGCGTACTGAAATTACAAAATTCAGCCTTGTTTCCAGGCTGCCAAGAATTTTCAGGTTAGCTAAAGAAAATCTTTAGATACGTGAAGTTATCAATTTACCCCTAGCAACGCTGTAATTAACGGAAGTGACTGTTTCCTTTTCGGCGCATTTCGAGGAAATCTTAAAATTGTTAATAACAAAAACTGAGATTAAACGGTTAGATTGCAGAATAGAGGCGTCACCTGTCATCTCTGTTTTGGCTGGAAAAAATTTTGTTTGGCAACAAACTATTACAATCTTTAATTTCAACAATAAATGAAGAGATTTGATGAAGCAAAATATTAAAATTATTGTTAGTTTTGTTACTATGATGTCTCAAATATGGGTCTGTCACGATATATCATGATGATAATATTTAACGAGGACTTGGAAATAGGTAGTGATGTGACCAACATTATTGTTTTTACTAGTCATAGAGGTGCCTTACCGCCCCCACGAAACTTTGGAAATGAGTAGGGTTTTGACCAAATTATTTTTGTGACCTGTCAAAGGGGTATTTCTGGCCGTTTGTATGTTTAAAAGCACCTAAACGAAGAGTTAAATATGATAATCATTGCTATTATATTATTACTATAATTTATTTAATAAATAATATGGGGTACCAATGAATTTTCAATCTAAAGTACTGTATGCAATTCTTGGCAATCGGAGAAATTATGATTATGTTCGTTTGTTATTTTGTAAAATTCAGAATGAAAGACCGAATTAAAGGTAAAAACAATATTTAAAAGTAAATTACTAGACCTGTATTTAAAAGAATTAGGTGGGTAATTATAATTAGTGATATATGCTATTTAGAAAAAATAGTAAATTCGCAACGTAGCGATGTAAACTTAACCACAAATCAGTCTAATGTATCACTCACAAATAGTCTGTCCAAAAAAATTACTGCCTGATTTACATTTAGAAAAAGAATATCAGATCCCTACCGAAATAAATCTCTGCGTATATTCTAAAGATTCTCTAGGGTCAGAGAAGCTCAAAGAAATTCTCCGTAGGCACTCAGGTAGATATATTCAAAGGTCCATGTAGTTCTTTTAAATGTTTTAAAGGCTTTAAAATGTCCTTTCCGAAATTGAAATAAAAATACAATCTTTAAATAACAAGCAGAGAGGCTGAAATTGAAATAAGAACATAATAATTCGGGATCTACGGGTTTCTATGATTTCAGATGTGTAACTTTTTTTTTAAAGTTTAAAATTGGCATTAGTACAACGTTTCTCGTAAATGGAATGAGATACGCCCCAAAAGACAACATTTTTTAATTCAACTAGAAAATGGTATATTAGCATATAAGTTATAATTATAAATAAGTATAATGAGAAAATTCATCAATTAAAAAAAAAAGTGTTAATAATTTAAAGGGAAATTTAAAAAGGGTGAGTCGGATTAGCGACGACCAACTACTGTAGATAACTCTGCCCGCCCGGTATGTGACGAATACAAAAGGAACATTATATTACCGTAGCACCACTCTTAAAAGCGGTGCACCCGAATTGAGTCAGCGGCCAGTGTTTCACCTGAGCATCGAAAGGCCCTATTTATTTCGAACCCGAATTGAGCCAAAACGGATCTCTCTTGTTTGCTGGATGCTCCTCCTACTTGAAAACAATATGGATATATACACTACTCTAGTGACTATAGATGACTAGGTAGACTGACTAGACGGTCCAAAAGTGATTTGAATAGTGCTAGACAGTAGTACCTTTTTCTTAAATTTTTCTTTGGTATAAAAGTTTTCAACTTATTTCCAAAATCTCCCGAGAATTTGAAAACGTTCAAACATTAAGAAAATGGCGGTGTTTTTTTCTAAAAGTCACCACAGGAGAATTTTTCTTCATAAATAGAATTTTTGAATTTTTCTCGCAAAGAACGGCACTCTGCACATTTAGAAAAGAGCTACTTTTACAAAAAGTTTTGTTACTTATTTATAATATATTGTAACATTTATAAGAAAATTAAGAAATTGAATTTTCATAAACAAAAAAATAGTTTAACCCGCATAAAACGAGTTTCCTACCAAGTTCTCGAATTTTGAAGTTCAAAGGAAGAATTTCGTACAAAAGCTGAATTTTTATCAAAAAAAAAAAAAAAAAAACAGTTCAACCAAAAATCTTAATATTTTAATAATATTATTTAGCCATGAAGATGAATTTTCTACCAAGATGAACGAACTTTCAACAAAACACATAATTTTTCACCAATTAATTTAAGATCACTTTTTAACTAAATGTAAAATAATTTTGATTACAAAAAAAAGAATTTCCAGCAAAACACCCAGTAACAAGCGTTGAATTCAGAAAAATTAAGAATTCGTATTCCTATGAATACGCAATTTTTCCTCCGTCTAAAAATCCCCCAACGTGAACAGAAAAATTGCAAATCCTTTTACTCTCAATCGACTTGTAAAATTTAACGAAAGCATTTATTTAACCAATTTTCCATGATTAAATCTTTTTATAACTTATAAATTCGAAAAATATTCAAATTTATATTTATTTATATTTTAATAATTTATTTAAACGTCTTAAAAAATGCAACAAAGAAATCTATGTAAATGTGTGAATTTAAATAATTTTAACTCTAGAGAGGCAGAGTTGAATTGGTAAAAATTAAAATTTCAGAATTTACATTCCGCATGAATCAATTAAAACAACTTATTACACATATTTTGTGAACTTATTAGAAGGAATTAAATAAAATCAAAATATGGCCACTTCTGAGGAATAAAAAATATCTCTGTGAGGTGCGTTACCGGTACAATTAGAAGGAATTAAATATATTGAAAACACGTTCTCTTTGGGAGAATATGGTGTTCCTCTAGGGAGAGTTGTGTCACGTTACCCCCTCCACTAGTCGCCGCGAAACCGGAATCGGAAATACGTAACGAAGCACGAAACATTTGAAGTATTCTTAAGAAGAGGTTATAAGTCATTATATGTTTTCGTGGAGCGATTGTTCTGAAAATAAGCTTTTTTAATGAAGAATATAAAGAAAACTTGCTCTTCTGCGTTAACGAAGCTACGTTTGATATTTTCCAGGAAGTGGAACAAATATTTAGATTTTTTTAACTGCAATTTGTCTTCCATTATTACTTTGATTGTACAATGCATAAATTTAAAATGTAATTTCAGATAAACGATCGCCTGCAGCATGAATTCTCTGTGATATTTTTTTGTATAATTTAAAAAATATTAATTGAAATTTATTTCCAAACAAATCAGCAGTGAAAACTTTCCTACTTTATTCATGTAATTTACATTTTAGTTGTATCATAAATCCTTTCTTACGTTTAACCTATTGTTGTGAAATAGACTTATTTGAAAAAAATGTTTTTAGGACTAAAAAGACATTACACACACCTATTGTAAAAAAAGGGTTTTCACCTCATAAAAATACTTCTTTTATTTCTGATTTCTCAACTCTGTTTTGAAAAATATTATAAATAGTATAAAATTTGATTTATTCAATTAATTAATTAATATTGCAAAATTTCATACCATTAAAAAAATTATTTTTTACATCTTAATCATTTTCAATGAACAAATCTAAATAATTATTATTGTTATTCGACTTACTATCTATTAGATGTTACAGGCTTTATCAGACAGTCTTAAATAGTAGTATTTTTTTTAAAGTGTTATGAATAAGATTTTTCACTTTTCAAACATTTTTTATCATTACACCTACATTATTATTTTTATTATATTTATTTACATTTCTATCAGTGCCTGAACATTAAATTTGACTTGAAAGTCGCTCCAATTTCAAAACATCCGATTCCGCTTTCGCGGCACCAATCAGAAGCTGAGTAAGTGGTGACACAACTCTCCCTTGAGGAACTCTAGGAGAATAGAAAACTGTGTGGCAGTCGCAATGGAAATAGAAGTGAATAAGTTTAGGACGTATCTTATTCATATGACGGCATTTTAGACGGATGGAAAAATCGCGCATTCAAAATAGTAGAATAATCTTCACTTTTGCGCTGAAATCTGAAAATATTAATTTTTTTCTGTTCTACGCTTATTACCGGGCAGTTAAATCTTCAACTAAAATTATGAATTTTCAATTGAAAAAAAAATTATAAAAAGTTCAACTTAGACCAAATACTTGGATTTTTAACCAAAAAGATTAAGTTTATACAAAGAAGACGAAATTGCCAACGAAATAGTTGGATTTTTAGACTATTAAAGATTACTTTCTATCCAAAAATTACATTGTTCAATTCTCATTATAAAAAGTAATAATTTTCAATTTAAAAAGCGAATTTATTATAAAAAAGTTAATTTTTTTAACTAAAAGTTTAATTTCTACCAAATATTTATCCCAAATGTATAATTTATTTTAAAATATAATAAATTCTCATGATTAAAAAGCGCAAAAAACTGTTTAAACGAATAATAATTATTTAAACAACTCAAAATTAGTGAAAAAGTACTAGGAAACTTTCCACTCATCGAATGAAAATAGTTTATGTTGGGAAAGTTCCAAACAATACCGTGTTTAGCATGAATTTGACATAAAACTGCTAGTTTGCAATTTTAAGAGCATTTCACGAGCACAATATAAAAGTTTGAAAAGCAAAAAAATAAAAGATAATTCATAGCTTCATATTCATACTTCTAATGGGCGGGGCAGTTTTGGCTCAATTCAAGACCACCAAAAATTGCCTACTTAACCGCTGGGCTCAATTCGGGACGAGAAAGGCAAGGGTGGTTAACCGCTGGCTCAATTCGGGTGCGCCTCTTAAAAGGAACACTAAAAGGACCCAAATCTCTCAGACTTTCTCCGAGACTAAATTGTTTCAAATCGACTCTACTTATAGTCTCAAATGGACCAGGCTATTTCGCTAGAGAATGCTCACAGATTTCTATCGGCGGGAATGTAATTCTTTATACTTCTGAAAATGCGTTAAATAATAATAAGGCTGATTCGAATGGTGTAGAGAGAAAATAAGTGTTTTGTAATAAGTTTTTAGGTTTAACATGTAATTTATAAAACATTACACGACTCTGCAGATTTTTGACGAAAAGCAATTTCAAACTAATACATGGAAAGAAATTTAGGACAGCTGTTGCATTTGGTGTAGTAGCGCACTACAACCACGATTTTAACGCGACAGCAGTGCCATTTTGCATGAAACGGCTGGCCATAAAATCTGGTGTAACGTTGCTCTCTTATATTTGGGAACGCTGCTGTCCCGAGAGTATATTTATTGAACACAGGGCGCGTTGGCGCTGTGTGTTTAGCTCAACAGTGGTACGTATAAGTGCCGCAGTTGTCCTAAATTTCTTTCCGTGTATATACAAGAAATTGGTTTAAAATGTGTAAATAACGGAAGTATGGAAAAAGGCATCTATACTTTAACATCGCAGGCATAGAGATTAGGAATGGGAGCGTTCACTTATGATGTCACCCACCTAGGGTAGGGGGGAGGGGGGTTCTTGCAAAGCGTGGCAAATCGTGACGAATCGTGACATATGGGGGACAAGTCATTCTGCGCGTGCTTTCACTGAGGGTTTTATTGTTTGTAATTAACAACCTGAAAGGTATTAAGTCCATATATATCCTAGCTGTTTCAGAAGATTCCGAAAAGTATTTTATAATTATTTTAAAAAATGTGAAAGGGGGGGGGGTCGAAAGAACGTTACGTAATATTATAGTTGGGCGCTCGCTAATTCGTGACTAAGCGTGACAAGGGGTACGGGGGTTGAAAAAACTTGAAATAAAGCGTGACATAATATGTGAACGCTCCCAATTAGAAAAAATCAATTGAAAAAAATAAAGCTAAGACTAATAAGGAAGCTGAAAAGCAAAAACGAAAACGGTGAAATGAAATTTCTGAAATAGCACAAGAAGATAGAAATAGAAAAAAAAAAATAGAAACCAAAAAGACTTTGAACTAAAGAAAGTCAATCTTCAAATATTAACGATCTTATTGATTTTGCTAAAGGAGTTACTAGAAAAAGGAAGTTAAAAGCTCGAAACACAAACAAAAAAGAAAATCAGTTTTCGAAAAATACCGCCCTACCAAAAGAAATCTCTAGTTTTCTTTAGCGAAATAGCTTGGCCCATTTGAGTCTATAAACAAAGTCGATTTGAAACAAAATAGTCTCGGAGATAGTTGGAGAGATTTGGGTCCTTTTCAAGATCCTTTTAGTGGTCGTTTTAAGAGTGGTGCGATGGTAATATAATATTCCTTTTGTATTCGTCACGTACCGGGCGGGCAGAGTTATTTACAGTAGTTGGTCGTGGCTAATCCGCTCTCCCTTTTTAAATTTCTCTTCAAATTA
>NC_046659.1:37315372-37320544 GCF_010883055.1 Belonocnema kinseyi
CGTTCTATTAATTCCAATTTTAAGCATTAAAAAAAAAAGTTAGATATCTGAAGTCATCGAAACCCATAGATTCCGAATTATTATGTTTTAGGCTGTTAACTGTGAAATTAAAAAAATCTAATTCTAAATTTTTATCCGAAAGTTTAACAAAGGACCCTTGAGTGTCGGCTACTCTATTCAGATAGCCTCTCTGCTTGTTATTTATGATCGTATTCTTATTTCAATTTCGGAAAGGATATTTTAAAGCCTTCAGACCATCTAAACGAGCTTCCTGGACCTTTAAAAATATCTACCTGAGTGCCTGCGGAGAATTTCTTTGAGATTCTTTGACCTAAAGAATTTTTAGTATATACTCAAAGATTCTTTTCGGTTGGGCGATTCTACTAATTCTGCTGAAATAGTCAAAAGGAGCCGAGGATCACAACCTCTGAATTTGAACTAGATAGATGCTGATAACTAAGTAATTTAAGCCAGACTACTTGTTTATGAATAAAAAATAATTGATAAAAATGTTTCTCTTCACTATTCACTTCTTAGTGATACTATTAAAGTTTAGCTTAAAGCATAATTATATTTATACTTTGAACGCTTGAAAAGAAGCTATTTTTGTGAATTTTTTGGTAGTAAAATTAAATATATTAATGTAGTGTTTGCAGAGCATAATAAATACACTTTTTAAATCTATGACAATTAAAAAAAAATTTTATACCCTTTTTAAGCTCGAAAACAGCATCTAAAGTCAACTCCTCGAAAAGTAGCAAGGTGTGCGGTGTTAATAAAATGTCGATAGCGATTGACCGGAAAGAGAACAATCAGATAGTTTTAGATTCAGTATAACTGCAGCAACCCACGGAACTATAATTTTTAATATACATGAGAAAATAACAAAATGTTCCAAGGATAGAAAAGTATATTTAGAATGCTCGGACCGTCTTAAAATGTAGCATGCCATTCTTACATACATATACTTTCAAAATATGTAAAAAAAATTTTAAGTTCCGAAGTAGAATACTGCCTTAATCTGATTCCTTTATCATTTCCTCTTCATATGACTGGGGTGCTAAGTTTCTAATATATACTGAGGTAAATAAATCTTAGAATTTGATATCTGTCATATAAGCACTGTACACATTAGTATTATATTTATCACACATACAATTTTGGACATTAATTTATTTCTCAAAGCCTGAAGTTCGCCTTAACCTGCCAGCAATTGGGTGCATTACCCTAATGTTTAAAAAAAATTTACCGCTCCAAAAAATGACCAGCTACTAAATTTAATTTAGAAACTGCGATTATTTAAAACATTTGTTGAAAATAAATATTATTTGAAATAAGTCACGTTTATTTAAATATTCGAGAATTGTTTAAAAAGCCATGGTGTTTATGTTTATAAATATTTAATTTTTCCAGATCAGGAATAGACAGAGAAGAATCGTTAGAAATAATGAATAGTTCAAGTTTTATTTCAAGTATAGAATACTTGGCAGACTAAGACCATTTTTGAGAACCGCACAGATCACTCACTCGTTTATATAGTCATTTTTGTAAGATGTAAGATTTAATGTCTTTATTGAGTTAATCAATTTACTGATACAAAAAGATCGGACAACGATATATCGCGATTCACTTGTGCTCGCACACAGTTTATCTCAAGCGATAAAGCTATCATCACATACTCAAACTGAGAAATCACGTGACTTTTCAAAAATTCCTTTAAATAATAAGGAAACTGAAAATAGCTTTGAAATAGGCGATGTAGATAAATTGAATCATTTTCAATCGTAGAAAATCTAATAAAGACGAAACATCACAACTTTAAACATACCACCTGCCTCGTGAGTGGTAACTGCACGATGAAAAGAAAATAATAAGTGCTTAATCGAGTATTTGTCAACAACGAAAATGCCGCCCGCCGTAAAGAAACAGTATAAATGTAACAAAAATTTAATAGTCTTAGCCGCCCGCCAAAACCCACTTAGTTTACAGAATAATTTCTTTTAAATCTAATTAATAATAGTTGTTCAGATTTCGGTCATTTCTTTCGCTCTGACTAGTAACAGACAAATCTGAGTAATCGGACGTTCGTATTCCAAACTGGTAGTTTTTACGCGAACAGAACGTACTAAATCATCCTTTCCCCTGTATCATTTAATTATACGGCCTGACAACCATCTAGAAGGCGATAACGAATCATGTTTCACAAGAACGATTTCACTGATCACAAGATTTAGCTCTTTGTTAAACCATTTGTAGCGTTTTTGTAAAGACTAAATAATCAACAGCCCATCTTTTCCAGTAAATCTCTGAAATTATTTCTAATAACTGCCATCGATTTAAACGATTTTCCGGAGTGAATTTCAATGAGGGTTCTGGAATGCTGGTCAAAGGGGCTCCAATCAGAAAATATCCAGGATATTATTTGAAAGAGGGGCAATAGGACGGGAATTGAGGCATGCTTCTATATTAGTAAGAAGGGTATAAAACTCTTCGTATGTAAGAGTATGTGTACCTACAATTCTTTTCAGATGGTGTTAAAAACTCTTAACTCCAGCTTCCTATAAACTCCCAAAATGAGGAGTGGAAGGAGGTATGAAATGCCAAGAAGTACCTTGAATTGCGAACTCATTATGCAAATTAGCATCCAGCCTAAGATTCAAAACGCAATTTTTTAATGTCGGTCAGTACCGTGAAATGTCGTACCATTGTCACTGTCCTCGCCTTGAAGAAAATCACTGAAAGGCGGCAGATGAATAATCAGAAACGAGTTTTAAATGAGCAGCTCGCGTACAACAATAGACGAAAAGCGCAGCGTAAGTTTTGTAACTCTTTCTGCCACGACCGGAAGAAAAGCGAACATGAAATGGGCCTGCATATTCCACACCAGAATGTGTGAATGGGCGAGGTGGGCTTACTCTAAACTCAGGTAAAACCCCCATAAGTTGTTGAGACAGAGCCGCTCAATCCAGGTAACCTTTGATCAGTCGTTTAACCAAAGAGCGAACTCCTAAAATCCAGCAACACTGCCTGAGCGTATGTTAATTGCTGACCACCGTGTGAAGATCGAAGGTGAGCATGCGTGGCGATAAGCTCACTTATGTGGTGACGCAGCAAAATGATAAGATGCTTCTCATCAAAACTGATAGGAACATGCCGTAGTCTTCCACCTAACCTTAAGAGATTGCTGGAATACAAAAATGGATTCAAACTTTTTAATAGCGAGTTTTTTGGAACAACCCTATCTTTTTCGTTTAAAGCTTTCATCTCATTAGAAAAGGAATTTGCCTGGGCAAATTTAATCCAAAATATACCAGCTTGTTGTTGGATTTCAATCGCATTAAGAGAAATGGTTGAAAATTTAGGCTTAGGCTTATTAAGTTTTGAGTGATTGAAAAAAAAGACATCAATATACCTTTTTCAATAGGGTGTTACGCGAAGCAATCTTGACCAAGAGGAGAATTTAAGCATGAAGTTAAATGGACTTTTGATCACATTCAAAACAGGATGACTCTCCAGTGGCCGCTGTTCTAAGTTTGATTGCGAGGGGGCTGCATAGCGATATTCAGGCCATTTTGAGGAATGCAAAGTTAACCAAAGTGTGCCTTGCCACCATGAGGAATGCCTTATCAATTTGTTGGGCGTGTCCCCGAGTAGCGCAGTCGGCCGGATTATCTTTAGTAGAAATGTATCGCCATTTGGCGCGAGGTACGAGCTCATGAATTAGGGATACTCTATTAGTGACAAACAAAGGCCTATTGGAAGGATGTTTTCCTAGCCAAGTCAAAACTGTTACGGAATCAGTGTGACAGTAAACAGGTATTTTATTCAATGACATAGTTTCTATGACCAACTTAAGTGTCTTAGTTAGCAACACAGCTCCACATAACTCCAAACGAGGAATTGATACACATTTAACAGGAGATACTTTAGATTTAGCCATTAGTAGACAAACATGAGCCTCCTTTAAATCTTCACTAAAAATTCTAATGTAAACGGAAGCTTAATAAGCTTTTGACGAAACGTCAGAAAATCCGTAAAGCTAGAATTCAGAGTTTTTTTGCAGTTGTGTCCATCTGGGGACTTTAGGTGCTTCTAATTTTTCCAAAGAACCATGATAATTTAACCATTGATTTTCGAGATCATCAGGTAGTCTCTCGTCCCAGTCGAGTTTACGCAGTCAAAGTTCCTGCATTAAAATTTTTGCCACTATTATGACTGGAGTTATCCAACCTATAGGATCATACAACTTAGCTATTAATGAAAGAAAAATCTGTTTTGTTGCATTTTCGACTAAAGGTGAAGTCGCTTTAAAAAGGAATGATTCAGAATCAGGATCCCAAAATAAACCTAGACCATTCAGCTGAGCAACCTCCGCTAACGGAAATTCGATAGCACGTTCGTGTTCTCCCGAGGAACAATCTTCCAATAGTTCGGGTTCATTTGCGGCCCATTTTCGCAAATGGAAACCGCCAGCTTCTAATAACAGTGTTACTTGAGCTCTCGCCTGTTTAGCCTCAATCTGACTATCTGCATCAAACAAAACATCATGGACATGAATATTATTTTCTAATATAGTTTGGGCTAAAGGAAATCTATTTCCTTCATCGTAAGCTAACTGCTTAACCACTTTTTTAGCCAAATAAGGAGCACAGACAGTACCGTAAGTAACGGTTAAAAGTATATAAGCGACGAGACTTTTTTCAGGAGAAATCCAGACAATTCTTTCATAGTCGCAATCCCGAGGGTCAACTAGAATTTATCTAAACATTTTTTCAATATTTGTCAATTATTGGAAGTTAAACTGGAAGCGTTGAAAACCCTCAACTTAGTAGTGGAACTACTTTCTCTTAAGATAGGGTGATGAGGCAAATACACAGTTTGTGAAAAACTATCCAATTCCTTTTCTTGAAGAAGTTCCATGTGTCCAAGGCTTTCATATTCTGATAAGAAACTGGAGTATTGTAACAATAATTCCGATTTCTCCAATAAACGACGAAGTATTTGATTCAAAATGATCTTAGTTCTCTCCAGGGATGCACCTATTTTTATGGGAGAACTGTTTTTGAAAGGTAAGCGTACCAGGTGTATACATATGAAACCGGTATTTTTTCAAGAAAAAAACACATTTATTTCAAGAGAATGATAACAAATATTTTATTCAAAGTATGCGCC
>NC_046659.1:37320644-37326760 GCF_010883055.1 Belonocnema kinseyi
ACGCCAATTAGCACAAATGGTAAGTTCCGACAGTGCCTACAAGTGTGCCTACTGGCCGCTAGATGGCAATACCGGTTTCATATGTATACACCTGGTATAATGTAACTTCCGTCTTTTGTTCTTTGGTAATTCGTGGCGAAATGCTCATCACAAAACATTTCGTCATCTGTCAAAGTATTTTTAAAGATAACTTCCTCTAACTCCCAGAACCTGGTTAAGTCTTCATGCAAGACTTCTGCTGAAGTAGCCTGATATGCTGTAACGTGAATTTTAATTTCGAATTTATTTGTGACTGAAACCGGCCCAGATAAAATCCAAACAAAGACGGTACTTTGCGCAGTAAGAGAACCCAGTATACCCTGTGGAGACCAGGAAGTAAACTTGAGCCATATTTATTGGCCCCTAAAATCAAATCAACTTGATCGGAGCTAAAAGGATTTGGATCTGCTAACCTTAACTCATTTAATTGATCTGCAATCCCCCCCCCCCTTAGATCTTACAGGAGGAGCATATGATATAAGATGTAATAATACTAAATCTTGGATGTGGACTTTAAGACAGTTCTTTTCTGTAGGAATTAAATTGAATTGTGCCAACTTTTTTGAAGAACCAATATTAACTTCTCCAACCCCATATAATACTGTTTTAACCTTTTTGTAGTTTTCATCACTCTCTCGGTAATAAAACAACATTCAGATCTTTGGTTCAGCAAAACTCTAAATCTGTGAGTTCTTCCATTTCCGACTTGGAAGGAAATAACAGCCGTAGCGAGTAAGCTTGAGCGCGATAAATTTGGATGATGATTCAGAAAATGCAACGAAACTTCATCGTCTGCTTCTTTAAGCGAAACATGATTCACCCCCACCCCCAGGGTAGAATTGCCGGGATCATTTGATTGTGACGCGAGAGAACCTGAAACGGCCAATTGAGAAGTAACAGATACAGAGTTAGTTGGTGGTAAGGTGGGATTTGAATTATAATCATCGGAATGCAACAGGGAATTATGTCTCCTAACGCACTTGTAACATTTGAATTTACGAACACAATTATGAGGTCAATGTCTAGGCGCGAGACAATTATAACAACAATAATTATTTGTAGCAACTGCCCTACGTCTGTCCACAGGCAGAGCTTTGAATTGTTTGCATTTAAATAAAAAGTGATTATTCTTTCAAAGGAGATATTTTGAACTAGAAGTTGCATTGTGGCTCCTAACTCCCGATTGTTTTGAAGCCCTACTCTTTTCTTGAGAACGCACACCAGGTTTTGTAGCTTTAATAGCCTCCAAAATACGTATGCGTGTCTCTACTGCCTTACTCTACTGCCTTACAGTACGTGCGAAGATGTCACCAGCTTATATCCTTGCTATGTGACCTCAATCCATCATATTTTTCACCTAGTTCCTGTGCTTTAACTCAATAATATTTCTCACTTTGGTCTTTTCTGTATTAATTTTACACTTCTGTATGTTTTTTCACGATCTTCTATCCGGCTCGAAGGACCTTTTGTTTAATGTTTATGTCTATAAATATTTAATTTTGCCAGATCAGGATCAGACAGAGAAGAATCGTTAGAAATAATGAATAGTTCTAGTTTTATTTCTATTATAGAATACTTGGCAGACTAAGACCATTTTTGAGATCCACACAGATCACTCACTCGTTTATACAGACATTTTTGTAAGATGTAAGGTCTTCATTGAGTTAATCACTTTACTGGTCCGAAAAGATCGGATAACGATCTGCCGCGATTCACTGCTGTTCGCACACTGTTTTTCTCAAGTGACAAGGCTATCATCACAAACTCAATCAGAGAAATCACGTTACTTCAAACATTCCTTTAAATAATAAAGAAACTGAAAATAGCTTTGAAATAGGCGATGTCGATTAATTGAATCATTTTCAATCTTAGAAAATCTCATAAAGACGCAACATCACAACTTTAAACACATGGGAAGTATTCAAATTATCTATTAAAAATTATTTGCAATTTTAATGACAACAGAAAGTGTTGAGATTTAACAATAATTCGAAAAAGTGAATTTTTTTATTTTTTGATAATTTTTAATTATGTGGGAATATATATTCCCACAGTATTATTACAAAACCTTTAGAAACTACCCCACTGCGCCCTAAAAAATATCGAAACATAAAAAAACACTTTCGTATTATTATTATTATTATTATTAAATTTCAACACTTTCTATGGTCGTTAAAAATACAAATAATCTTTAATGGACAATTTGAATACTTACCATAACTTTTTAAACAATGTTTAAATGTTTAAATGAACGTAACTTATTCAAAAATTTATTGATTTCCAACAAATGTTTTTAATAATCGTAGTTTCTAAATTAAATTTAATAGCTGGTCATTTTTTGAAACAGTAAATTTTTTTAAAAACATTTTTTGATTATTAAAATTATTTTTTAATTTCTAATTTTCTAAAAATTGATCCAGAGATGTCCACTTATTTCAAATTGGTATCATATGCTACATTTTGTTGAATAATTACATCTGCGCCTATCCAATTCCTCATCTATCTTTCTGCCCCTAGTGAATAAGCTACCAAGGTATATGAATTTATCAACTTGTTCAATTCTCTCGTCAACGTTGCATATTGTTTTCTCACTCTTTCCTTGGAATAGTAGTAAAATATATAATAATAGCCATAATAGCCTTATCATCTGCGAATGCTAACCCTTACTGTTTCGTGATCCACACCTTCGTCGAAAAGGGCCCTTCTTAAACAGTTGTCCATGAATAATATAAATAGTCATGAAGACAACGCTTAAATCATAAAATACGATTTTTAAAGTTTTTTGGGGGAAAAATAATTGTTTTAACAAATTCAGTTTGCAGCTCACTTCTTCAGGGCTAACCTGAAACTGATGTATTAGGTTAAATTTTGTTATGTATGCGAGACCGATCGCGTGCTTGAGCGTGCGTTTATTTTTCATGTGAAATATTTTGTAATTATTTCTGCAATTTGTTTGCAGTTCGGACTAATTCGAATTAATCCAAAACAATCTGAAGCAATGTTTCAATCCTTTTCAGCCCTTATTCATCCGTCTTCCAATCCCAAATTAAATCCCAATCTCAATACATGTCTCTACCCGAAATTCAATCCGAATAGATCCGAGGCTCACTTATCAATCCTTATTTATTCATGTATCAGCACCAACTTCAATACGAACGTATAAGAGATCCATTTTACAATCCGTGCTTCTAATTCTCTTAAATACATGGGACTTCTTGAATTCAATCCGATGAATCTGACTGAATCCGACATCAGTCCGAATGGATAAGTGGAAATTCTAAGCCAAATCGAATGATTTTTTATTGGGTTAGTTCATGTAGTTCATAAACAAACCCCTTTTTCAAAAACATGAAAATATTGTCAGGGTTCACGTATTTGTAACCTTCTTAGAGATCGTTTGAAAGGACCCTGTAACACGCCTATGGGAAAAGTGTTTTCCGCTCATTTGGCTGAATTTTTTATACGTTACGTGTCTCGTCATTCTGAACAAATGCCTCAATGGGCACAAACCCCAAAACTCAAAGGGCCCTAAGATAAGGCCCGCCGAAGTCAGTATAATGGGGGTATCGGCTCTACAAGTTCACTCCGTCATTTCCCTTACTCGGAAGAGTGGTTTCGGTTATTTGACTGAATTGTTGATATGTTACGCGTCTCGGCCTCCTGAACAAATGTCCACATTGATCAAGTTCATGATAGTTTAATTAAAATCTCAGAAGAAGACAGTGATCCCAGATAGCACAAGTGTTTGCAGCAAGCTTGCCTAAATCTTACCATGAAAGTTTCGGAAGCTTGCATCGCAAGGTTCAGGCAAGCTTCCCACAAAGAAAATGTCCGTCATGTGGCAATATTGAAAAGCAAGATTAAGGAAACGTTGCCTGTCAATCTTGAACTTAATCCATTGCGCATTAGTTTTGCATGGCACCTAGGGCTGCGCAGTAGTTTTATAATGTTCTCCTAGCATTCCTTCTTGCGTGTCTGCAAAAAGTATGATGTATGGTACTTAAAAAAAGAAATTTGTAATCAAACTTGCCCACGAATATTCCTCCAATGTTCCCTCAATATTGCAGGCAAACTTGCAGGAAGATTCCCGTGGCAATGGTCCCTCAATCTTGCCTCACAATATTGCCGCACGGCGGACATTGTCTTATTTGCGGGAAGCTTGCCTAAACATTGCAATGCAAGGTTCAGGCAATCTTGCCGCAAACTCTGGTGCTATCTGTGATATATCAGCGAGACACCAAGCCTTATGCTTAGCAACAAAAATCAAGAGCTTTAAGTTCCTGTGTTCCATCGTAATATGGAATGAAGTTTTATTGCAGATTAATGTGGCCAGTAAACATTTTGCAAGATCCTCACATGAATCTCCCGGAATCTGTTAAAATTCTTGAAGACTTAAGTATTTTTTTCACTGAAAAAAGAACTGACGAAGCTTTCAAAGAACATCTGACTGAAGCTTCACATTTAGCAACAGCTTTAAAGGTACACATCAAGTTTAAAAACCTGATGGGTACGCGACAAAGAGTAGATGATCCCGAGAAAAGTTTTAAAGTTGATTTTTCCTTCACAATCTTGGATGTAATAATCATTTCCTTGATAGAGCGGTTTGAGTTTATGAGACAATTCGAAAATATTTTCGGTTTTCTGTTTAACTACCCTTCTAAAGATGGATAAGTTAGACATTTTTGAGAAGTGCAAGAATTTGAAAAAAATCTTACAAATGAAGACGAAAATCGCTCAGATATAGTAGACATGGATTTGTATGATGAACTTATTGCGTTAAGAACTTACCTCAAGCCGAACATAAGTGCAAATGAAATTTTGACGTTCATACTAAAAGAAAACTTACATCTCTTGTTTCTAAACATGTTCATAACATACCGAATTTTGAACACTTCGCCTGTATTTATAGCATACGTATGTAGAAAATGGATTTTTTTCTTTTCTTCAAAGAAAAAGGGAAGGGGGGGGGCAAAACTGTTACACGCGGGCGGCCAAATATATAGCGCTGGCCCTGAATAGGACTCTCTACAATGCCTGTAATTGGCCAGAGGGCCCCACCATGGAGAGTGGTCGCACTTGATTGATGTTATTAGGGAGTTTTAAGAGTT
Source organism: Belonocnema kinseyi (assembly GCF_010883055.1). Classification (NCBI taxonomy): domain Eukaryota; kingdom Metazoa; phylum Arthropoda; class Insecta; order Hymenoptera; family Cynipidae; genus Belonocnema; species Belonocnema kinseyi. Next base: position 37,325,792 of record NC_046659.1, read on the forward strand.
TGATTGTTTCTCTATGTTTTTTTGAAAAAAATATTGTGTGTTTTTGCGATGACGGATGTTTTGTCGAATAAAATGTTATATCCAGTTTCGATATGATGCTCAGCTAGTGCTGATTGAGTTAAATGTCTTAGCCTGACTTTACTCTAATGTTCTTTTATACGCTGGCTGACCGCCCTCCCGGTCTCTCCAATATAGACTTGGTCACAAGAAGAAGGGATTTTATATAATTCCGGATCACTGAGAGGTGCCTCTTTGTCTTTCGGTTTGTTTAGAAGTTGTCCTATTTTCTCAGGTGGTTTAGATATGGTTTATATGTTGTTTTTGTTGAGAATTGTTCCTATTTGTTCTGCGACACCTTGGATGTAGCGTAAAATGGTGACCGATTTTCTCTCTATTTCTTTAGTAGGTTGTGTTGACTTGTTCTTTTAAGAGTATTTTCTTATTGATTTATTAATTTGTTTGTGTAATCGTCATGTATTAGGATATGTGTAACCTTTTGTAAGGTATCCTGATCTGTTATGGAGACAGCTCTGCACACAAGGGAGTCGACGACCGATTGTTTTTGAAATGGGTGGTGATGGGAGAAGGCATGTAGAGAGTATATATAAGAACAACATAACCTGATACTTTAGTTCCGGGATATCCGCGAAGAAGTGCGCTGCAATGTTCACGAAACGTCGGAATAATTCGTATTTTTGTTCACGATTGGAACCCGAAATATCTCTTTTTATCATAATGAATCATCGTGAAAGCGTTAAATTTATTCTTTCTATACACTACACAGTCAGAAAAATATAATGTTGAGCTTTTATAAAATGATTGTCCCTAAATATTTCTATAAATTAAAAATTTGACTTATGCGAAGAAGGGAGCCCAACTCTAAAAAAATCGATTAAATTTTTTACACCAATCGATAGTTTTTGAGTTTTTCGTTCCTAATAAACAAATTCACACACACACACACATACA
>NC_046659.1:37326860-37340371 GCF_010883055.1 Belonocnema kinseyi
AATATGGTTTATAACAGGCTTGTCCACGGAGGGGCAATTCCAGGAATTTCCCTGGAAGTGACTCAAACCACAGATGCGAGTGTACCGCATCCACTGTCCTTTAATAACTCCTAGATAATCGTGGTGATGAACTGTGTGGCGTGCTCTAGTTACGTAGATTCCACGAAGTATTACAAAGAGTCCGTGCACCTATGGCAAAGATGCTGGAAAACCGCCCACACCCACGATTGCCTGTCCCCGGATTTTCATCTATTCCCAGATGAAAGAGCTACATGTTGCAAATTGAGGAATTGCGATTCCTATGGTAGCATACGACAATTTAGTTACAACTTTATCTGAAAGGGCACTCCCATCTGGGAATATATATCGCTATGGAGAACTTCCGAGGATAGGCGATTGAGAATTGGCGCCAGATGAAATACATGGCGTGCGGTCTCCTTGTAGTTCTTCGTGGTAGATTCAGAGTTCCAGTACTGTAGAGACGTTTTGAAGTAGGTGCTTCGGGGCGACGATTTCAAATTAATTATTAAAAAGGTATTTCATAAAATTGTGAAAATATTTTATGAGGGATATTTATAAAAGCTCATACATTCATTTGGTTTAATTTTGTATTTCAGGGCAGTAAATAATTAAATTTTAAAATAGCCCTGAAAATAACTTTTGAGAAATTCCTTTTAAACATATTTAAGATTTGAGATTTTAGCAATTTGTAATGGTAATATATCTATTTTCGACAAACTGTTGGTTAATCTAGTTCTTCACGGCTACTCGTCATTTCTTTATTTTTTGTTCTTTTTACAATATTTTCGAAGATTTATTGCCCACCTATAATATGTACCACATAATATGTAGACTGTCGCCCTAAAGTACCTTTCCGAGAAACCATGCATCTGCAACACCGGACCCTCCATTCTACTTCACGAGAGCGACCTCTACCCGAGTTCTCTTGAGCTGAGCAGAGAGAAGTGGTGGTAAATGTATAACATCTCCGCTTTGAGTAAATTTTAACTATGTGGACAGGCCTGGCTCATGATGGCGTTAGTGTGTGAATATCGTGTTTGCGACAGTCATGTTTTTTTAAATATCGATATCTGCAGCAGAGGTTGCAATATCCGTGATTTTGGCACAATTGGCACTGGTTCTTTTAAGAGTGATGCGACGGTCATATAATGGCCCTATTGTATTTGTCACGTACCGGGCGGGCAGAGTTCTTTACAATAGTTGGCTATCACTAACCAGACTCCCTTTCTAAAATTTTCTTCAAATTATTAACACTTTTGTTTAATTTATTAATTCTCTTATTATACATATTTTTTAATTATAAACTATACACTAATATACTATTTTGGAGTTGTATTAAAAAATGTATGTTTTGGCGTATCTCATTCCATTTACGAAATACGTTATATTCATTTCAGTTTTAAACATCTAAAAAAAGTTAGATATCTGAAATAATCGAAACCCGTAGATTTCGAATTATTATGTTTTAGGCTGTTAACTTTGAAATAAAAAAATTTTATTCCGAAAGCTTAAAAAAGGACCCCTAGTGAATCTCGGATACTCTATTGCGATAGCCTCTCTACTTTTTATTTATGATCGTATTCTTATTTCACTTTTAACCAAAAATCAAATACTCTACCTAAAGTGGAATTATTTTGTTAAAAAGTGATTTCATCAGTTAAAGATTAAACTATTTTGTGTTATTTTAAAAACTGATGTATTTTTTTCTCATGAATTTGTCTTTTGCTTCTAAAAAAGAAATGAACCGTTATTGTTCCCATAGCGAAATTGTATACCCCCTTTCAACCTACAAGTGGGAAAATATAATGAGTCATTCAGGGTATTCAGTTTAGTTAACCTGGGTCTTAAACCCAATCTGTAATAAGATATTAGGAATCACAACTTTTCATCATTATGATCCGTGATGCAAAGGGTGATTCTGCTTGAGCAGAAACACCTTTTCCCTACTTGAATTTATTTGGTAAAAGGCAAACAAAATCTCCTAGCGAGAAACAACTGCTTATAATTTATTTTTATTTTCTTGAGTGAGTAACTGCTCATAAAAGAAATAATACAATAATTTTCTTTTAATTTGGAAAACTGGATTTACACTATTTATACATATAATAAAATTTACAGTGTTCGAGAATTAAATAAAAAAAGAAAATATTGATCTCTATGAGTGAGTAATTTTTCGGAATTCAGCAGGAAACATGAAGAAGCATGTTACCTCTACGTCACGAGTATTCTCGCCTCTGGCGAACGCGTGTAGAAGGAAAATCAATAAAACTTTATATGTCACAGACATAAGACGTTTTTTCTATTTATGCTGAATTAATCAACCTAACTTGTTAATGTGCGTATAATTAGGAAAACCCAACAGGGTTGCTCTAAGAGGGAATTGCAGTCCTTCCCTTAGAGCTGCTGTTCTACCGACGCATCGCAAGAAAGAACAAGCTATCTTGTCGGGAGCGGCTATTTAATAGCTCTCTCCTCGGGTAGTCAGGTAGGTTCCTACTCAAGTGCTACCAGTGCGCTCCGCTACTGGAGGGAATTTCACAAGGGTTTGCCGCATATTATTTACTATTGCGGTAAATTCTATCGCTTCCTTATCGATTTACGATACGCTACGTTTCTTAAAGATGAAACTCCTCAGAAACTTCTTGATTGAAAATACAACTACAGTCGAACCTCGGACACTCTATAGCTTAGGACACTGTCACACCTCGGACACTGTCATCAGCTGTTTCGCGGACACTGTAAGAATCAGGTGATTAGCCCAGTGCCGCCGCATCCTCGAAGCCCCTTCTCTGAGATATGTAGTACATATGTACTTAGTTTTGCACAATAAGTTAAGTGAAAAGTGCAATTTAAAATTTTCCTGATTGAAATTTTATATTTTAACTTTACCGGGCTTTGAAATGTCTGAAGTCGTTTACACTAGCTGATTCGTAAGCAGACGAGATAATGCAGGTTAAATTACGTTGACGTTGGAGGTTTTTTTTATTGGTTTTGTACAATAATAATGTCATATATATTTTTGAAGTTATTACACTAAATCTCTGTTCTGAAGATTATTAACGATCCTGTAACTGGACGCCGATTGGCTGAGGGGTAAGACTACGTGAGCTTGCAGTGTCCAATCCGCCCGATCCCGATGGGTGACAGTGTCCGAGGTTCGACTGTACTTGGTTCAAAGTTCAAGTTCGTAGTTGAAAATTATCCGAAAGGAAATTCACCGAAAATATTTATCTTCACCTCTCACGAGATTTATGACATCAAGTTAACTCACTCAACTCAAAGACTGCGGAGAAAAGATATTGATCGGCTGTCTCCTCAGCTTTTCCTAGATAAAGAAAAAGAGCGAGTGGCAGTTCGCTCCTAGTTCCTGAAAATTATCTGCAAGTAAGAAGATGCGAACCCTAACCATACACGACATATAAATTTATCTACCTAAGTCCTAACATCTAACCATCTGAGCTAATGAAGTGCGCAGAGAACTTTCGTGCGAAAAATAATAGAACTTCAGCTAACTACATTTAAGTTTATTCTTAAATTTAAGGAATTATATGAATAATGACTTTACTTGTTTTCAAATTATCAAGCGTTTTAAACTCTATGGGAGAGTTAAATATATATGTTTAATAATTTAAAAAATTAATTAAAAATAAAATAATTTGATGCCGAGAAAGTGCATCTACATTTTTATTTATGTTACCGGGCTTGCAGTCTATTTCGGATTGAAAATAATGTAGTTTAAATCTACAGCGCATCAGCCTCGGGGATGGATCTTTCAATAAGTGAAGCTATGCCACAGCTTATCTGTGCTTACTATCAAGTTTTTATCATACAAAGGATGTCTGCAGTGCCGGACAAACTCAACAACTGCTAGTTATTCTCTGGTGGTAGTCAAATAGTTGTGTTCGACTTTGTTAAGCAATCGCGAGGCATAAGCAACGGGTAGGTTATTTCTTATTATCCCCTTATTCAAGATAGCACCGATTGCGTAATCAGAAGCATCTGTCGTCGAAAGAAAGTGTTTTTGAAATCAGGAAATTAAAGGATAGGGGCATATGTTATGTACCCTTCGTATCGTCAAAGTTTTGATAAAACTTGCCACCCTTCGTTAACTAATCCGTTAATGGTTTACTCCGTATTGCGAATTCAGCAACAAATTTTCTTTGATATCCTCTCAATCGGAGGAATTGTCTTATATACTCCTGATTTTTCGGCACACGAAATTTTCGCATGGCTTTTACCTTATACAAATCGGGACTAATGCCGTTTTCGTAAATGATATGCCCTGGGTATATGAGTGTTTACGAACTTATAAAAATGTGTGTGTATAATCTGGGCAGAAGAAAAGCTTCAAAGTTCAACTAACTAGGAGCGAGGTTTAGCGGCCACTTTTACGTGCCTCGAGCGTTAAGATAGTGTATGCATTTAAGCAACAAACTTCAGTTTCCGTATTAGATTTATTACAAAACGCAAAGTTCAAACCTCCACAACTTTGTAACATTCTGAATCCTTCTCTCTAACGTTTATTAACAAGATAAGACTGACGAAACAACTTATCTCTCAGAATTTCTGTTTTATAACTTGTAACAAAACTAACAAAAACCTGAACATTTGCGAAACTCAGAAAACTTGTTTTCTTGAAAAAATGTAAGCAAGCCTAACATAAAATAACACCTTTACCAGAAAAAAGTCATTCTTTTCGATTCCTCTCAATATTTCTGTTACATAACTTCTTACAAAGGTTACAAAAAACTGAAAATTCGAGAAACCACCCAAATTTGTTTCTTCAAAAGTTGTTGAGAAGATTAAAATAACACAACCTGTTTTCGACCAATAAAAATTATTCTTCTCTATTCCTCGCAGTCTCTGTCATATAAATTGTGACAAAAGTAACAGAAAACTAAACATTTACGAAACACAGTAAACTTGCTTTCCTGAAAATTGGTTAGTAAGCTTAAAATAACATCTCTACATTACTTGTAACAAAGTAACCAAAAATGTCAACATTGACGAAACCTAGCAAACTTTAGTTCTTGAAAATTTTTTTGCCCATCAGTGTTATTTCCCTAAAAATCAAGTCACATTTTCATTTAAGGCACATGTGTATCTGCTTCACTAGTCAAGCCTCGCTGCTTCAAACATAGTGAGCAAAGGTCAATACCTACAATTCGTATCCCTGATGAAAAGTTTTTCGTTTTACAAAAGTTGTAGAGATTCTGAATTTCGCTAATAAAAATGTGCGTTTTTTAATGTGTATTAAAAAGCAATAGAAAAAAAGAGTGCGGTCGAAAAAAATTTAAGAAAAAATGTTCTTAATAAAAAATAAACTGTTTACCTTTAGACGAGATCATCAATAATATTGCAATTTTTTAAAGTGTAATTAGATATTTTCACCGATTCCTACATTTTGCGAGACCTGAGTACTGGTTTGGATTGTGGTCATTAAAATGCACAGTACAGTCAATACTTAGGATTTGTAATTGCTACTCAATTCACCATGAAACCGTCACGTCACGTTGATTCTGAAGGCTAATAAGCGAATAGTCTGGTTTCATTTTTAAGACATTTTGCTATACTCGGAAAAAACTAGTTGTGGACAAATCCATTGATTGAGTCAACCATTCTAGAATAGACTCGTTTCGCGGGTGTGCACGTTCCCAGAGCGTGTTTGTCAACACTTCGATGATTCTCGTCTAAAGTTTCCGGCGCAGTGTTTCCGGTAAAATAATTGCTTTAAATGTCTTGTTTTCTAATGCTGTTCCTACAGATTAATACTTATACATATTATATTTATATTTACAGAATGCTAGTGATGCCGTCCGAGACGAGAACCGCCTTAAATCACTTTGACTACTATATATTTTTAAAATTTTATGAAATTTGAATGTATAATAAGTACATATTAATCAACAATAAGAATCATAAACTCATATGATCATCACACAGTCGATTTTATAATTCACGCTTGGGATATTCATGTGTCTTTATTTGTATATATGCATATATATAAAAATTTGTATAATTCGGAAACGCATTAGCACTGACAATTTCACTTTCTGGTCTCTTATAATGTGCATATCGCGAATGTTGTTTTTCTTTATTAATTTGCATAATGTGCGCAATTCAAAATTTTTTAAAGATTTATGTTTAGAATGTACTTCCAAAAAATTGAAAAGATCAGATCCTTCAGAATGGCGAGTTAATGTAAAAAATTCAGCTACTCGTCATTTTTAACTATCTGTTCTGAATTTTCTTGCATGTATATTTTGAGCATAAGAAAGTTTTCCTATGCTGAAAAAAAAATTATTTACAGAGTTCCTAGACTTTTTCATTTTCAGGTATATAAATTTTACATACTTTCAAATATTTCAAGAAATTCACAAAAAAATCGAAATATTTGAAACGATTACAACACTGTTTACAAGACTTTAAGAAATTTCAAATATTCCACTGATTTCAAACCAATTCCAAAAATTTCGGGACAATTATTGTACGAATATTTCAAAGAATTCATAAACAATTTCAGCTATTTCAAAAAAATTACAAATCTTTTAAAGTTTTTAAAAATATTGTACATTTAAAAAAAAATTTCAACAGATTTCACACAAATGTGAAGAACTTACATAGATTTTACATACTTTAAAAGATTTCAAGAAATTCATAAACATTTCAAACCATTTAAAGGACTAAACAACAATTTTAAAGATTTCAATTTGTTTAAACTATTAGGACTTCATAAATATTTCAAAGAATTCATAAAGTTTATACAATATTTCTAAAATTTTCTCAAGATTTCAAAAATTTTGAAAAAATTTAAAAACCATGTATTTATGTTCTAAACATTTTCACAAATTAACAAATATCTTGTTTTGCATCATCAGGATGCACAACATTTTGAAATTCTACTTTGAAAAATAGTTAAATTACTGTTAAATTGTTTAAAGTCCAAATGTTTTAAAAATATTACCTATCTTTTTACCTTTCTGTTTCATATATTCTCTTCTTATAATTGACAAAATGAATGTTTCATTTGAACAAAATTACATACTTATAGTGAAGTTAAATCTTTAGAAAACTCAAACATAGTCGTGTTTGATATCAATTTAATCAGTAATGGACAAATAAGTATAATATGAAATCATATTGCGACTTAAACTATTCATTACAGAACGCTGTTTAGCATTAGCGCGTCAGAGTGGCAAAAGAAAGCTCCCGCAAGCTGTCCTCTCTGCTAGCGCACATCTGTCGCATTCTTTGGAAAAACCGAGACATGATACGAGGAAGGACACCACGAGATGAGGAAGAATGAGAAGAGAAATACAGAGACAAACAGGTATGTCTCATCTCGTTCCTCGGGATTTATCGCTGGGCACTGCACAATACTCATTAAATACTATGAAAAATCGGGAACGCGGCCACGGGTTTCAGGCTACCTAATCTACGTTTAACATATTTGAGCCCTAATCACTCAACCCCTCTGCTAACCTAAATTATGCATTACTTAATAAAAATCTCGAGAAAGTGCAGTTGCTAGAAAATCCAGGTTATGTAAAAAAATATCTAAGCCCTGATTAATCGGACTTTTTTATTATAACATTTTGGTAATAGATTCAGTTTAAGATTTGTATAAAATCAAAGAAAAACATTTTTCTAATAAACATTGATACATTTTGAATGAAGGTATAAATTCGTATTAATTTTTGCCTTCAAAGTTATTAACGTCACGTTCCAACAGAGCGGCTCAGTAAGGTCCATCAAGTTAGCACATCCCCAATCGAAGTTCCAAAATTTCTTTGTATCAGAAAGGGCAGATCCGGGTAAGCATGCAAAAATACCCCCAAAGGGTATCAAATGTTGAGTCAGCCATTTGAAAGCTACCAAAAAAAGTTCTTAACATTTCAAACCGTCAGTCGCCATATTGGATGAGTTAGGGAGGTTACCGTCCATTTTTGTTTTTATTTTTTCTCTATCTCTATCGTAAGAAAAAATATGAAAAAATTCACAGGACTTCTTTCAATCATTCTCAACGTGCATGATTTTTTAGAAATTTTGTTGGCGGGAAAATCATTAAAAAAATATATCAAAATTTTAATTTTTTTATTTTGTGTGTGATAAAACTCAAGTACTATCTCAGTTTTTTTTGCTACACAATATTCACTCAAAGAGGGTGCCATTGGTACCTTAATATATTCATAGAATACAATTATATAAGTGTTTTTATGTATTATTAGAGACATCATATATACATAAAGTATATATACATTATAACAGAGAAGATACAATGATCATTCGTGGTCCTATCATTTTTAAGTTTCCTTGAAAATGTTATGTATTTATCTGATTTAGTTTCATTTTTATTGAGAATTTAATCTTCGTCACTTTTATCATTTATTACAGTTACACATTTTGTTTTTGTGAATAAACTGCTCAAAATTTCTGCCGGTCTGACGAAGATTAAGTTCTTAATAAATATGAAACTTAATAAGATAAATACATGAATGTTCCAAAGAAATCTAAAAATGCTAGTACCGCGAATCATCATTGTACCTTTTCCATTACAATATACATATATAAATATATACTTTCTGTACATATATAGTCTATCTAGTAATATATAAATACACATATATAATTGTATTGAACGAATATATGCAGGTACCCTTGGCTCTCAGGAGTTTGAGTATGTGAAAATTAATGGTTTTCTTTTTTTACACTAAGATTTCCGAAATTGAAAATCTGACAAAATTCACAATAATAGTTCTTCGGGTGACTATTCTGTGGTTAAAACTTAGATAGTACTTGAGTTTTATTATGAATACAAATTTTTTCAATAAATTGCCCGCCTGTGCATTTTTTTCAGATTTCGTCTAAAGATAGAAAGAGAGAAAAAAATAAAAACAAAAATGGAAGTCCCCTTCTAACTCATCCAGTAGGGTGATTTACCCAGCTAATGACTGTGCAATTCCCAAATTCAAATTTAGAAATTACTGAAAGCACGCGAGGCGGCGACTGCAGAATTAGCGGTGATCCCTTTTGAATGGGACCTCTCTGGCTGCGAACATAAAAAGTTAAATTATTTAAATTGTTTGTTTTAAGTGGACTTAAAAAAGTGATTGTGGGTAAGTTTTGTTTGATTTGTATAATTTGGAGTATTTCTTTAAGGCCATGTGACGATAGGGTCACGTGACCAAACCTGGCCCTCAATCTTTCTTTCTCAACTTACGTTTAAACGAAATAAGGTATCGCTTTGAAAGTTTGGGAATTAAAATTTGGCACGCTAAATTAAAGGCATGCAGGAATGTATCAGCTGTGTTAAAGCAGCACTAGCGCAGCGAGTAGACAACATCGAACTTCTACGGGTCTATGGGTAAAACAGATTGCATGATTACCGACAATCTTTGCAAGGCCACAAACGATCCTTTAATATTTTATAAACATCCCCCGAAACAAATTTCCGCGTTATTTAAGCTTTTTTTTCAATATGTGTGAAAAAATATTGATCTTAGGGCTGACTTGATCAGCTGTTATACTCGTTACATGGGCGTAACTTAATGATTTTAATTTAGAATTGTGGAGGTAACCAAGGAAAAGGGTGCAAGAGTTTACTATGTGGTTAATTGTAAAAATACAACAAACAATACTCCATCTCGAGTAGGGATCACCAGAAGACAGCCATTAACTGCCTTGGCTGCCAGTGGCAGCCAAGAAGTTAGGTCAAACTGGCCTTAATAAATTTTTTGATTCGACTGGTTCCTAGCCCTGCACAGTCATTATAGAGTAGAGTTTACGCTGTTCACAATAAAGTAGAAGGGATTTTGGCGGCCGTCGTTTTTCTTTATTCTTTCTGATTTTTAATTCAAAACTCTCCAAATTTTTCCACCTTTTAAAAGCTTAAATTTAAGGTTTAATTTGCAGACAAATTTGATTCATTTGTAAATTAAAAATGAAATAGAAATTGGAAATTGATTGTATTGTAAATTCGAGTAAAAAACTTCAAATCCCCCGGCATGAATCACGTCGAGACGTAATTTACCGTGACCGGAACCCTTCGCTAGATTCCTGGTAAACGAAGAAAAAATGACAGAAAAACTTGGTGGCAGTCATACATTTGTCGTGGCAGTCAGTACCTGGTTGAAGTGGTGAGCCCTGATATAGAGCATCACTGAAGTTTGCCTTATCACACTGCCTCTTATGAATCCTGGTCCATTTGAATGTAATTTGTGTAAACGATAAACATGATAGTGGGCTAGTGCATTTCTTTTTTTATAGTTTCGGGCATAAATAGAGTTTCAGCAGTTACCGCTTGAAATCCTGTTTTAATTACCATATCCATTTTCACATAAACCATTGAATACACTCCTGTTCTCTTAAAGAACCGGCATAAACATGCGCACGAAATAAACGGCGGATGTCGTCTGCTGAGAAGAAACAACACTGAACAGACCCTTCAACCCAGTCTATCAGCTCACTTATTCAATTTACGAAAATTTAGATACACCTGCGCTCATGAAACTGAAATCTTTTTATTATACAGAGTGTCCCAGACTCAAGTGTCCGGATTTATATGGCTGTATGCAAATTAAAACAATAAATCGAAAATTCCTTTTCCAAAAATCAGTTGAATTTTAGTTTTTGAGTTATAAGATATTTAAGCTGGACCAATCAGGAGCACGGGATAAACAGTTGTGTGTGGGTGATCGGGAATCTAATGTAGTGTAGTGATCGTTATTCTCCCGTCGCTAACACCACCTCGGCTTTCACTTCGATAACTGCATTCGACTTCCACTCACGCACGTACGTCTTTTTATATCACACTCCTGATTGGTCCAGTCTAAATATTTTGTAACTCAAAAACTAAAGCTTTAACTGATTTTTGGATAAGGAAGTTTTTGAAGTCTATGGCTGATCTGTTAAAGACGTTAGAAACAATCAGTCAAAAAAATTTCTCATAAAAAAGTTAAATTGCTTCGTTTGTGAAAGTAAACACTACATCCTAGAGTGTCCCAAGGTTTTTGAGCTCTGACCTCAAACAAAGGGTAGAAAAGGTAAAGAGGTTTAAGTTTTTTTTCTATTGTTGTATAGCAGGGAATTTCGTAAAAGGTTGGAAAAGTTTGAGGTGCGAAAGTGTAAAAACAATTTTGGAAGCACGTTCGTAACAAGGGCAACCCAGTCGAATGCATTTCGCCTGGTGTCGCTCCAAACATTCTTGAGAATTTTAGATTATGGTGAGAATGCCCTGAATTTTTTGAGTTTAAGTGGATCTGATTTGGTTTCAATGCATAATAAAAGGTACACTAGATTTTATCTTCCATTCTTAAAAGTTTGTGACTATTCGATCGACGAAAGCTGACTAGAAAGATGGTTACGTATTGTATAAGATGTTTCAAGGTAAGTCCCATAGAAGTTACACCTATGCTGGGTAACTTGCCAAATCTTAGAGTAATATCTTCACCACCTCTCTTGGCTGCAGGAGTAGATTATGCAAATACCCTTATTATAAAAGATCAAGGAGGACAAGACTCATTGGCTAAAAAGTGTTACCTTGACGTATTTTGCTACGATGCCGAGAGAAACTGTTGATTGACAGGCGCCTTTGCAAAGACGCAGCAGCCCATTAGCGCGTCTTGGAAATGGCCTGGAGCAGCTACCGGAAAGCTTTTGATTCAAATTCTCATAGACTTATAATCTGTCTGTTGGAAGTCTTGAAGGTCCATACACACACATTGAGATGCATAGAGAGATTGATGCTCCTTCGGAAAATTATATTTACTATCTCGTCGAAAAAATATAGTATGATAGCAAACAACTACGAAATTCTTCTGTATACCCATGTGGTGACACTAATCATCGCGAGCATTAGGTCACTCATGTATTTTATATGGACCATCTAAAGATCTATGCTTATAGTAAAAGCAAACTTCAGAGGCTTTTAAATATTGTCAGAGGAGTACACAGGAGAGATAGGTATGGACTTTGGATTGGGTAAGTGTGCCAAAATTCATCTGAAGAAAGAAAAGATTATTGGCTTCTTTTATAAGTGTTGTTTTCACTTTCAGAGGTGCTCAGGTCATTTAGAGACGTGAAGGCCCTGGAAATGACAGACGAGATTTTCAAGGATGCCATCAAATCTACTTATGAAAGTAATTGTCGGCCTATAAGAGTCTGAAAGGCTAGGGAGACACACTGGTGGAATGGGAAACTCGAATAGCTTAGCAGGGAAACCAGAGAGAGGTTCAGGCGTGGCAGTATTGGAAAAACGGAGCAACTTTAAACCTCATTTACGACGATCAGGGATGAATACAGGGGTGTAACACGGCACTCTGAAATTTGCCCGGCGGGGCATTACTGAGAGACAGACGAGGATATCTTGGCTCACTTAATCAACGCATATTTTCCTGTCTCTATAAGGTTTGGGGAAAGGGAGGCGACACCTCTGAGACAACCAAAGTCACCTGTGACCCAACTGGGTCCGAAACGGCGACTAGCCAACGAGATCGTTACTCACTCCAGGGTCAGGTGAGCCCTGAAGTCTTTCAGTCCTTGAAATTAATCTGGTCCCGATGGCATTTGTCCAGTCCTCTTACAGAGCTAAAGACAACGCCATAGGGCCGCTTGTGAGAATAGCTAGGGCTAGTATGGTGTTGGAATATGTTCTGACGACATGGAGAGTTACGAGAGTATTCTTCATTCCAAAAGCAGGCAGGATCGGTTACACTTTACCCAATGATTTGCATCCCATTAGCTTTACATTTATAAAAAAAACATTGTAAAAAATCGTAGATAGTTATATCCGCGAGAAGGTGTTGTCAGATAGGCATTCACAAGGAGCAACACCCCCATAGGGTTGGTCACTCGATCGAGACGTTCCTAAGCGGAACAGTGAACCCAATTGAAGGACAACTGAAGCAGAAAGGCCTCGCGATTGAAACCTTTATGGACATCGATGGAGCCTTCAATAAAACTCTGGAGAGGTAATCAGGGCGGCCATGATTGCAATTGGTGGCCTATTGCAATTGTGGAATGGAACTGCCATATGTTGGCCAACAGGAACTTAACTACGACTACGAGTGATACCACTTTATGTGAAACCGTTGATTCGGGATGTCCGCTGGGAGACGTTTGATCGCCCCTGCTGTAGTGTTTAGTAGATGATGAACTACTTTATTTGCTCACGAATCAGGACCTGGGCGTTATAGGATATGAGGACGAAATACTGGTTACCGTGCGCGGTCAGCATCTGGATGCGGTCTTCGGAGTAATGCAGCAAGCACTGGGGATAGTAGGTTCATTGCGCTAGAAATCTGGACTATCGGTCATTTCGTGTAAAACAGACGCGGTTCTATTCAACAGAAGGTATAAATATCGCTAAATATACATATATATAAATAAGGCTACCAGGTGTATACGTATGAAACCGGTATTGCCATTTAGCGGCCAGTAGGCACACTTGTAGGCACTGTCGGAACTTACCATTTGTGCTAATTGGCGTATTG
>NC_046659.1:37340471-37349169 GCF_010883055.1 Belonocnema kinseyi
TTTTTTGGAAAGGTATCCATAAATTGCCTGAAAGGTGGACAAAATGTGTAGCCAGCGAGGGCGCATACTTTGAATAAAATATTTGTTATCATTCTCTTGAACAGGGTCGAACTGTTAACTAAAGTATCACCTGGAAAGGATCAGGGGACTTTTTCTGAGAGACATCAATGGTGCTTCGAAGTTGAATCCCACGATGGCTCTGGGCGTACTAATAGGTTTGGAGCCCCTCCGTCTTAACATCAAGGCCGTGACTGCGAAGGTAACCTGATGATAATATGTGGTAAACGATAAAGGGATTTTTACATTAGTTCAACAAGAAGTATCGAGTTAGCCTATCCACGAAAGAGTAATAATGGGCTAACGGTGTGCTGCACCTTCCCAGTGAGGGTGGCAACTGGTTTACAGATGGCTCAAGAAACACGAAGAACTCAGGAGCCGATGTAATACGTAGAAGGAATGGGATGGGCTTCACAATCGCGATGGGGTCCTACGCTACAGTTCTACTGGTTGGAACAACGTCCACGTCGCTGATAGTATAGGAGTGATTTAAAGCACTGAATAAGCTGGTGACAGAAATCCGAGTTACTCTAATATGAATCCCTGGACACATTGGCATCTAGATATTGGACAGACTAGCAAAACTAGCAGCAAGAGAAAATTCTACTAGACATGAGACAGTTGTAGGCACTTCTAGTAGGTTACTCACTGAAGAAATTAACATTTGGCTGACCGAGGATGATCAGAATGAGTAGAGATTGTTTTCTGGTTACAGACAGGCCAAAACAGTCTTGGGCTCAAAGCTAAACTCTACCTGAGCAAAGAAAATACTCAAGCTCGGCAGGAACAAAGTCAAAGTCCTAACAGACATGTTTATATTTTATGGAAACCTCGTCTATCACAGACATAAGATTGGGCTTGCGGAAAGTCTCTCTGTCGTCTATGCGGAAGGGTTAATGAGACAGAAGTCTACGAAGTGCAGCATAGACTGGACGAAGAATCAGAAAATATAAATAGCTTCATTAAGCTGTGTACCCTCATAATACCTGATGAAGAATGCCCACCCATCACTACCGAGAAGCTGAAAAAAGTATTAAGAGGGATGAAGAACTTTTCCGCTCCGGGACCAGATTGTATCAAAACCTTCTGGTGGAAGAAGTTTCCTTCAACACATCA
Organism: Belonocnema kinseyi; assembly: GCF_010883055.1. NCBI lineage: Eukaryota > Metazoa > Arthropoda > Insecta > Hymenoptera > Cynipidae > Belonocnema > Belonocnema kinseyi. The sequence goes on from NC_046659.1 coordinate 37,341,645, forward strand.
GCATTTGGCCCATATTTTCACCTCATATTTAAAATCGGAAGCCGATTCCAGAGTGGTTGGTGGAAGGGCGCACAATACTCCTGCCGAAAATAAGAAACTTAGCTAACCCGAAGAATTACAGACCAATCACTTATCTGAACCCACTGTATAAGATATTCAAAGCTATCCTAAATGATAGGATTGTTCGGGCAATTGAACCTGTGTGGCAAGAAGTGTATTAACATTAGCCGGCCCGGTAGTACTCAATTCATTTGGAGTGGTTCCATGGATGAAGCTCAGATCCCTTGATATCATGGCACGAAAAGTTATGCACATGAACAGAAGCAAGCAACTGAAGTCTTCTGTTTCGCGACAGTACATTTCACGCCGTCAGCGTGGTCGCGGAATATTGCTTTATGAGTTATGGAAGAAAAAAGCGGAACACTTTTTTTGCAATTTTCGAAAAATGTTAAAATTTATTTTGAAATTTAAAAAATTATTTCGTCTTATCATTATTATACAACCATTAGGTAATTATATATGTGTAAATAATATATCATTAATTTATCATGTACACGTACACTCACAAACGTACACGTGTGTGAGTCAGCAGGATTTTCTTCGGGACCGCCCCCCCCCCTCCTAGGTTTCTTCTTTTTCTTCCTCCTTTTCTTCTTCCATTGATGCTGATAATGTTTTCAGTATTTCGACTGCTCCAAGCTCCTCTTAATTTTCATTCTACTCGTCAGCGTCTGCTAGGATTTCCGAAACTTTTACGGAGAACTTTCTATTGCAGAACGAGCAGATGATGGAGCACTTCAAACCTGCTTTCCTGCAGCCAAATTTTGAACCCGTTTCTGTTTTGCACTTACAGGTAATAAACTGCAACACTTCCTCTCGAGCAGGGTATTTTTTTTGTAATTGGAATATATCCTTGTTTACTTCGCTGCCATCCCCATTCACCTGGATTTTTTATTGGTTATATCGATGCTTAAACTCGATGGCAGGTCCGTAACGTTTGTTTTCATGTGGCTTCTCTTGTCGGTGACAATGTCTGTACCATAACAACTTTTTGAATTTTCTTGAAAAATCAAAAATTCTAATTTTGACAGGATACAAAATAATGGAAAATCCAAAAATTACATTTTTTGATGCAACAATTTTACAGTATTTAAATGATTCTCAAATATATAAATGCATTTTCAAAAAAATATATACATATTTATATATGTATATATAATTTAGAAGTTAAAAAACCGTAAGGCTGCTCGGTAATAAGCGTTGAATAGAGAAAAAATAATATTTTCAGTTTTCAGCGTAAAAGTAAAGAGTATTCTATTTTTTTTTAATTCACGATTTTTCCATCTGTCTAAAATGTCATTATAAGAATAGGATATCTCAGAAACTAATTTATTTCTATACACATAGCGGCCGCCGCATAGTTTCCTATTATCCAAAAGAGAACGTATTTTCAATATATTTTATTCCTTGTAATCGTACTGACAGATATACCTCACAGAGATGTCTTGTATTTCCCAAAAGTATTCATATTTTGAGATTATTTAATTCCTTCTAATAAGTTCAAAAAATATGTTCATAGGAATACAAATTATTAATTTTTCTGAATTTAACGCTTACCAATGCTTCACCTTTAGTTTTAAAAAGTCTATGCACAAAAATCTAGTGCTTAGCGCGAGGTAAATACATTATAGAGCGCGAGTAACGAATAACGAGTTAAGTATCTGCATTCGGGTTTCTAAAATTTCTAGATCCTTTCTCAAATATGCGTTCTTCTTCAGCCTGTTTATTATCTTCAGTTTTCCTTTCCCGCAAATTGCAGAGGTTGTGTCGTTGCAACTGAATGCATGTAAGAAGAATATGTTTTCTTTGTATCTTCCTTAAATTGGAAACTTTCAGAAGAGTATATTATTTCATGAGTCTTACCTTTCTTCGTTTTTTTTAAAGAAAACATTTGCAGTTGGTCTGGTTTTCTCAATGCGCTAGCGGAAGAAACGGAAAGAGTTCGAAAAGAGGTTCTGTTCCGCTCCTGTCCGAATTACATGGAAACTTTGCTTCTGATTTCTTTCCGAACGCCTCTCCTTCCGAAGGTTTCCGATGTGTTTCCGAACTTTCTCCGAAGTGTCCCACTGCATCTACATCTTTCTGAAAGTTTCAGATAAATTTAAATGTAATGAAATATAATGAATTTAATGAAATAGAAAAAGAAATATAAATAAATCTAGACAAATTATTTTTAAACAATACATTTTTCTGCTAAAATAATTGATCGCCAACTAAAAAAGTGTTTAAGAAAGTAGTTTCACTTTCAACTATAAGTTGTTGTATTTTTAATAAAAAAAAGATGAAACAGATTAATTTTTAACGAAACAGTTGTGATTTTTAACCAAAATGATGCAAAATTCATCCAAATATTTGCATTTTTGACAACAGGAAGAAACAAGTTTTCAACAACACAGTTGAATTTTCAACCAAAAAGAATGACTATAACAAAATTGCTGAATTTTCAACAAATTAATCAAATTAACTTTAATTTTCGAATTGTTTCCTGCATGCTCCACTGTTTATTTATCCTCTATTGAGAATAATCAGTCGTATAAAGATTTTTCTAAAAAACATAGAAATAGGAAAATTTCATAACTACTTTATTATTTTTTACATATATTTATGTTATTTTTATTATTAGTTTATTGTCAAAAAATTTTCAAGCTGGTTATTGAATATAATTTTCCCTAAGTTGGACTTGTAGAAGCATTACTTAGCTCCATTACTCTATTGATACAAAAAACCCCAAGATTTCATAAAAAAATAACTGCACAAAAGAATGTGTGCCGTAAACACTATGAAAAATAAAGTATAGCCGAATATTTGTATGATTTTAAACGAAAATCTTGGGAAAATCGCTATCAATGTCTTTCGCATCGCCATTTTGTTTTTCGATTTCATTCCTATCGATTATGGTAGGTATTTGATTGCACTGAAGTCGATTTTGAACCAAACCCCCAAGCGGAGGTGTAAAAACCGTGCCGAAAGCTGAATGGCACCTGGGTGAGGTGTCTAGAACGGTGACTCTGGGATACCGGGCGACCTCTCAGAGTACGCAGCCTTATCTTTGCATGCGGGGCTGTACAAGGATGGACGAACCCCTTTCCCTAGCTTCTCGTGGGAACAACAATGACAATACCAAAAATAGTTGTAGTAAGTGCTGGTCAAAACAACAGAACGCGCAGGGCTCCCAACAATGGGTCGGCCAACAATGCCGACCAATCTAGAGCTGGGGGAGCCAATGGAAATGGATTTAATGCGATGGATCGGCCGGATCTCGCGACCTTTGGCTGGACGTAGCGTCTGAATCACGTCTTGCTAGAGTGCTACGATGCGAGTGTGGCCCCTGAACGGGGTTACATGGCACGGCTTCATGCTCTGTGGTGCGAGAAACATCCGGATCTATCGCACTTTTCGCAGCAACGTCTGCGAAACCATGCTGAACTACTCCGTAAAAGGGACTATGTAAGCGGAACGCCTACTCTATCGCAGCTAGAATAGGCCGGCAACAGAGAAAGAGAGGCGACACTAAGACCAACCACGGGCAGGCATCCAATAGATGAAGAGCGATGCTTTACGACCCGGAGAAACATCAACACCAAGGTTGCTCTCAAGCCTAAAGATCTGGCTGAAATGGATGACGAGCTTCGTGGACATTTTTCCGGAGAATCCGACCTGTGGGCTGTCAATTATTGTGTGTATAATGCAGCGAGAGCTTTGGCCGAAGCGAACAGTAAAACAAAACCAACGATTGATCATAAGACCAAAAGTCGAATGCATTAACTTGCCATAAAGATAGGCTGAGCAAGACAGTACGCGTCCCGCATTCAGTGTGTGATTGACTGCATCACATCTGGTAGGAATTTTACCGCCAAGGTTCGAAAGTTCGCGCGCAAACTCCGGACCCGTTATCACACACTTAACAAGTCAAAGCTGCTGACCATCAGGCAGCATATTGTTGAGAGAATACGGATACTATCTGACGCTAAGAGAAGTCTAGAGCGGAGGGAGAGGTGGGTCAGAGAAAATCAACAGTTTCTCTCTGACCCATCTCGACTCTCCAAGACCCTCCAGTTACTGTCGAACACCCACCCAAACCAGAGGAGGTCGAAGTATTTTGGAGAAAAGTCTACGAAGCTCAGTATAGACTGGACGAAGACTCAGAAAATATAAATAGCTTCAAGGAGTTATGTGTTGCCCTCATGACACCTGATAAAGAGTGCCCACCCATCACTACCGAGGAGGTGAAAAAAGTATTAAGAGGGATGAAAAACTATTCCGCACCGGGAGCAGATCGAAATTACAAGGTCACTCATGTATTTTACATGGACGATCTTAAGATCTATGCTAAAAACAGAGAGCAACTGCATCTAGCTCTGGGGATTGTCGAAAGATATACTAAGGAAATTGGAATGGAATCTGGGTTAGACAAATGCGCCAAGGTTTATTTGAAGCGAGGAAAACTTAATGGCATCCCTGAAGATCCTGAGCTCGTTGATAGAAGCGCCATACGGCACCTTTGCGCTGGAGAGACTTATACATACCTGGACGTGCCACAGAGCCGCATTCAGGATGTGACATCTATAAAGGATACTCTACGAAGCAGATACAAACGTCTCATCCGACAGATTTGGTCTTCCCAACTTTCGGCGAAGAACAATGTATCTGCAACGAAGAACGAGCTCAGATCCCTTGATATCGGGACAAGAAAGGTTATGCACATGAACAAAAGCATGCATCTTAAGTCTTCCGTTCCGCGACTGTACATCTCACGCCTTTAAGGGGGTCACGGAATATTGAGTCTTGAATGTCTTCACAACAGGATTATTCTGGGTACAGCACACAGAGTTGCAAATGGAAAAGACCCTCTTCTTAAAATGGTCAGGAATCACGAAGAAGTGGGCAAAGGAGCGTTTCTATACAAAGCAGCGGAGGAGGCTGCTGAAACACTCGGAGTTCAGTATTAGGGGTGAGCAAAATGCATCAAATCTTATCTCTCTCGAGTACTCACTCCTGAAAGCCCGGATTAAGAAAGTACAAGAGAAAAGATTTCGTGAACAGCTCCTCGATAGGAGGATGCATGGTATCTTCCACAGAAATGTGAAGGATCAGTCAATGTCTTGTGATCTAACGTTTGCTTTGCTTAAATCGCCCGGATTAAAGTCTGGTACGGAGGGTTTCATCTATGCATGCCAAGACGGTGTCATTTCCAGCTTAACATACCGTCGCCACATTTTGAGGTAAGACATTCCCGATGATAGCTGCAGGGCATGCCATGCACACCCGGAGCATTTAGCTCACATACTATCTAGTTGTCCAAATCACGCGGGAACGACCTACATTCAAAGGCATAATGCGACACAAAGAGTGCTTTATTATCATCTCTGTCACTCTTAAGGCATTAACCTTAATATCGCTCCTTTAAATGCTCCTAGGGAAATTAAGTCAATTGTCGAGAATGGGAAGTGCCGCATACAATGGAACTTTATATTCTCGACAATTGTTTCTGTTGCTCACTCGAGGCCTGATATGGCTCTTCTTGACTTCGAGAAGCGAACCATGTTCGTTATGGAATTTTCGACACCAGCTGACAAAAGCATCATAACAAAGGAGAATGAAAAGAAAGAGAGGTATCGAGACCTTATAAGGGACTTGCAACAATTATACCCGGAATATTCTGTTAAACTAATCGTCCTTATCCTCAGCGCTCTTGGAGGTGCCAAGCTTTCACTTGCTAATAGCCTAAAAAGCATTCCTGTGTGTGAACAATATGCTAGAACACTTGCGGGAAAAATGCAGAAGGCGGTTGTCCTTGGGTCACTCCGTGTTCATAGGGTGCACGAGGCTTTTGCTGGATCGTCGTATTGATTCCTTTACAGACTGTAACCACCTATCTCACGGTTGTGAGACGTGGTTATCGCTGAAGTTTTACCGCGATTTCGCTGGAAGCGGGTGCAATTTTTCAGATTAGCACCCGCTCCCGGCGAAATCCTGCGGTTGTCCTTATGACAAATTTTTAATTATATATATATCGAGGCGTCCTAACGGTAGGGTGCCAACGCACGCGACACGACTTGACGGTCCTTAACCAAAAATAAAAACAATAAAAAAAATAACCGAGAAGTTAGCGCTAGAAAGTCTTGCTCGCGTAATGGAGCAAGATGAGGCTAGAAGTTGGCCAAACCTAAAAGGTGCTCACTCGCTTCATCAAATCATGAAATTTCTATCTCGGGCGAGCAAAGCATGAAGGTTTCCACTTCTCGCGTTTAGTTTATAAGCGAGAAGTGACACCTTCATGCTTTGCTCGCCCGAGATAGCACTTTAATGTTTTGATGGAGCGAGCGAGCGTCTTCTAGTTTTGGCCAACGTCTAGCTTCATCTTGTTCAATTCCGCAATCTAAAACTTTCTAGTGCTTACTTCTTGGTCAGCAACTAAGGCTGTTACAAAAAAAAATAGAAAAGGAAAGAATTCCAAAGAATTAAAATAATTCAATTATTTGTTGCGAACCGGGAAATGACTGGAAATTTGTTTCTTTAATTAAAACGGGCACCTGAATTTTTCTTAGTATTTTAAAAATTATTATATTCATTGGTGTTTTCCTCTAAAAATAGTTATACTTTTTCGTACTTTTAAAAAAATTCGCACGAAGGATTGAAAAAATGGTTGATTTTATTTATTTCTTCAAGTGATTTTCTAAATTTGCAATAACAAAGAAAAACTATCCAGTTAGGATTTTTCAGTGTTGAAAAATCCTGATTTATTTTTTTCATAAATAGTTTCGTAATAATTTTCACATTGTACGCATCACCTGGTTTTTAGGTAAGAAAGTCACGAAGAGGATCACAGGGTCTTTTATTATCTCAAACTTGTAACTTATACTATGCCTTACACCTAATAAAGCCCCTAGTATCAGTTATTATTTAAAACTCACTTTCAATTGATTTGAATGCAATATGAAACACTTTGATTTTCTAAGATTTAAAGTCGAAATATATAATGAATTTGCTACAAAGAAGATTAATTTTCTTATCAAAAGAAGAATTTTTAACAAATTCTATGAATTTTCTACTAAATAGTTAAGTTTTCAACTTATAAAGGATCAATTTCTAATCAAGAATAGACAAGTTGCAATTTTCAGATAAAAAATTAATTTTGAACAAAACGAAAACCCAAAATGTCAAGAAAATTGTTACATGTTAAAAAAAGAATAATCTTCAACTAAATTGAAAAAAAGAGTCCAACACAAAGATCAAGGGGAGTCCCAAAAATATGAATCTGTAATGATAAAGTTAAACTTTTAAGCAAGTCGTTTAATTTTCAATTAAAGAAGATAAATTGCGAACAAAATAGTTAAATTTTTAACCAAAGAAATGAATTTTCCAGTACGAGGGTGGATTGATAAGTTTCCGGCCTGACCAAGAAAAACAACGTTTTTAAGAATTTTTTTTTTATTTCTCAACATAATCTCCTCCAAGGCTGATA
>NC_046659.1:37349269-37355476 GCF_010883055.1 Belonocnema kinseyi
CTAAACTAACATGGCGATCGGGCTGAAACTATAGCTACAAGCTATCTAAGGATGGTACTATAGAACGCCACCTCAAGGTAGGCCTAGTCGCGCCATCTCTTGTTCAGGCCGGAAACTTATCAATCCACCCTCGTATTATATGAATCATCTACCAAAATAAGACGAGCTTCCAACAAAATATATTGTTACAAAATTTTTGAATTTGAAATTTATTTTTAATGAAAATATCAATTTAAATCAAAAATAAAATATTTACCTTGTTAGTTAAAAAAAAAATTCTTATTAAAAACAACACGAATTTTCAAAAAAATCTTTACATTTTTAACAAAAGAGTTCAGCCTAAAAATGACTTTTTATCCGCTGAAGATTAATTTTGTACAATAGAATAGTTAAATTTCCGACCAAAGAAGTGAATCTAAAACCAAAAGAATAATTTTTTTGCAAAGTAGTTCAACTTTTAACCAAGCTTCTGAACTCCTAACGAAACAAGATGACTTTTTAATAAAATAGTTGCATTTTTTACAGAATAATAAAATTTTCAACTGAATACTAGAATTTTTAACTAGACGAGTTGAATTCCGAACCATAAATATAATAGTAGTAGACTTTCTACAAAAAAGCATTTAAGAAAAAAAACAAGAGAAGGGATTTCTTAAAAACAGAGAAAAAAAGAACAGTTATGTAAAAGTTAATAAGGAAATATACTAAATGTTATCTATAAGTTCGTAACTTTTCTTCCACTGACCCACAACACCTGTTCGAACCATAGTTTTTAGCACGATTCCCCCCCCCCCCCCCTAAATGCAGTTTACTGAGGACCCCTTAAAGTTTCGATTTTTGTATTTAATGAAATTATCCTTATAATGCATAGTTTAAAATTTGTTTAGCATAAAAATACACAACGAAAAATCGGCTAGACTCAGAAAACGAAATTACTACAATTAAAAGAATGACAGAGAACAAGTATATTGAGACTATACTTGATAAACTTTATCTTCAATTTTATTTATATTGGATAAAATTTAAATATTACAAAGAAAAGTAACAGCGTTTTATTTTAAAGAATTTAAATGATTTAAAAACTGAAGTTAATTTTAAAAAAATGAAAGGGCCTCTAATTTTTCTCATTCTCATCATTTATGATTGAGAAAGTATAAGACAAGAAAGGTTCGAAAAGTCCGAAAAGAAAGGACGAGTTCGCTAAACAGCCATTTTGGATAAAAATTCAAAAAGTTAGAGCATTTGAAAAAATTTTGGGACCATTTTTTATACTTAAAATTTATTTGCGGCTATTAATAGTACTCAGAAAACCAAACAATTTATCCAGATGACTTTTTTTTATACAAAAAAAAAAAAATTCTCAAAGTTATAGCATTTTCAAAATTTTTAATATCAATCGAAAAACAAAATTTTAAGCCAAACAACGTACGATATGACAAAAAAAGTAAGTTAAAGAAAAACATTGGTTTTTAAAAGCCCTAAAAGATTATCATAAAAGCTTTTTGGACTTTCTGGTAAAATCGAACATATTTTTATTGCACAAAAAATAATGAGAAATGAAAAATCTCATTTTGTGGTTAAACTATGCAGGATATTTGATAGGACTCGTACTTTTTGTTTTATTCGCGAAAAAGAACATTGCAAATCTAAAAAAGAACTTTGTGAAAAAATGATACAAGTTACGAAAAAAAAATGATTAAACAAAAATTGTTTACAACAAAAGGTACAAAAACAAATTGATAGAAAAAATTTATTCGCCCAAAAAAGTGATACAAAGTCGTATTCATTGATTACATTCTTATTATTTATGATGGAGAAATTATTAGAATTTCCCGAAATTTGAGACTTGTAGGATATTTTGCTTTATCTATAAAAATAATAAGAAAAAGCAAAATCCTATTATTAGCATTACAACGCAAGATAGAGAACAATGTTTCAAAAAAGGATTATATTTTTTAAAGTTATTTTAAGTTGGTTCAGAAAATATAAATTTACAACTGTCTGTCAAAGAACGAGTGCGCAGCGCGAGTGTCATGATAATATTGTGTACCTCAAAGCCTACAGAGCTTTGAGAAACTTAATCTTTAACTATACTTATTTAAGTCAAAAATGCAGAAAATGAACAAGCGTATAAATACTGCGATCTAAAGAGATCTTTTTGATAAAGTTTCATTCAAGCATTCTAAATGCAAAGAATGATGATCTAAGCGCAAATCGTAGGAATTAACAGACGCGCGCCCTAGGCGCGCTCAAACTTTCGAGCCACTGGCACAGCGGACGATGAGAATGTGCCCGCGACAATAAATAATTAATTTACGGATTATTTTATTACAAACTAACAATTAAGAGATAAATTTTTTTGAAGCTTTCCCATAATTATATACGAGAACGCTATACGATCATATTTATTAAAAAAATTAATTACGTTAAATTTCAACTCAATATGTTTATCAATTAAAACTTTTAATGTCTTCAAATGTATAGTTTCATTTAGTAGAATTTCTACCGCCTCTTTTTCAAAACAATAAAATAATATTATTCATAGACAATAAATTTTAATTGCCATATGACTAATTTTTTTTCCATAAAAGATGTAGCAGCTTAAAATATTTATTATGATACAATTACATTTTAATTCAATTTAAAAGTACATTGATGCAAACTCCTGTTAAAAAAAAAACAAGAATCCAACGACCAAATTTGGACCACAACGTTGTGGTCCAAACTTGGTCGTTGGATTCTTGTTTTTTCAACAGGAGTTTGCATGCATTTGATTATTAGACCTTAAATAGGAATCTAAATAAAAATACGATCTTAAATAACAAGCAGAGAGGCTGAAATTGAAATAAGAATTCGATCATAAATAACAAGCAGAGAGGCTATATCAATAGAGTAGCCGACACTCAAGGGTCATTTGTTATGCTTTCGGATTAAAATTTGGAAATAGATTTTTTAATTTTATATAGTTAACAGCCTAAAACATAATAATTCGGAATCGACGGGTTTCGATGATTTCAGATATATGACTTTTTTTTGTAAATGTTTAAAATTGGAATTAATACAACGTTTCTTGTAAATGGAATGAGATACGCCAAGAAGGACAATATTTTTTCATTTAACTCAAAAATTGTATTCATTGATAATAATAACAATAACGATAATTTATTCTTTGAACGTTCCAGTGGAATGTCCCTGGAACGTTCCCAAGTGGCGGACATTTTATACGCTCAGGGAACGTTGCTGGAACGTTCTCGGAATTTTCCGTGCTACTAGGTTCGGAAAGAGTAATGTGGGTAGCCATTAGGAAATAAAACGAAAATATTCGGCGACATTCAGAAATAAATCGGGAAGGATCAGGGGACGGCTTGAAGTTCGGAAAGAAATCTGAAGCAAAGTTAACATACAATTTGGAAAGGATCAGAAAGGTACCTCTTTCCGAACCCTTTCTGAATCTTTCGGACGCGGTCTTTCCGAAACCTTTTTGTTTCTTTCACTAGGGTGACATGACCAATGAAAAGATTTGGAAAATGATGAAAAAATTATTAGTTTGAGAGAAATTGATAAAAAGTCTATTGAATCTTAATTTTGGTAAAAGTTCTTTTTATTGTTGTTAATAAGTGCGGAAAGCATGGGTCGTAAGTGTAAAGCTCGTGGTTGCAAAAGTCAGGTTATGACAGCAACGTAGAAAAATTTCATGTGGTCCTCTTATTTCCTCAAAGCCTTGTAATTTTTTAGACGTTAAAGGCTTAAAGATTCTTCACTATGCAATTTAAACTATAGTTTTATCATTTTAATTATTTGTAGATTCATATCGAATATTAGAGCGTATCGAAAAAAGTTGTTTGCGCGAAGTTTTAATAGTAGTGAAAACTTTCTTTTGGGAGTCAAAAAAGCTCCCCAAAAGTTGCATAACAAAAAATTCCTTCTGTCTCCGTATTGTCTTTTATTAATTATTTATTTTTAATTAAATAATCAATTATTAATTAACAATACAAAAATTAATTAAATTCATTTTTTGCTATGCAGTTACAAATCCATTTGTTTCGAACTATTTTTTATGATAATTAATGAACCGAAAATTAATTTTATTGTCAAATAAAGAGCAATATATCACTTTTAAATATTTTTTGTGATTCAAAGTCAATAAAAATGATTTAAATGTCAAGATTCATTATATAGTATTGTTGTAACATATTACAACTCTTAAGAAAATAGCGAAAAAGTCGATTTTATTCAATTTTTTGAAACTTAAGTCATTTTGGGAGGGTACAAAGTATTTTAACGGAATTATTGCCATAAAAGTATATGTCAGTTTCATTTGAACTGTTTTTATTGATAATTGAATTGTAAAAAAATGTTTGGTGTTCAAATTTGAAGAAGTGCTTCGTTTTTTGTTGTTGAGATTTTGAGTTATATCTACGATGCGGAGGCAGAAGGAATTTTTTTGTAATGAAACTTTAGGGGAGTGTTTTTGACTGCCAAAAGAAAGTTCTTATTGCTATTAGAACTTCGCGCAAACAAATTTTTGTTTTTTAGATACGCGCTTCTTTTTTTTTAAATTGAGATAAAACAAATTTTATTTGTTTCTTCAGACAGAAATTTGTCTTGTGTGACGTTTGCCACCATCGACTCTTAAAAATGAATGTATGCACAAGAAATTTTTTTGAGCGATGGTATCTTTCAACACTCTTTGTGCTCTTGCTGGCTGCATCAGGTGCATATCTATTAAAAACAATACGAATCTATACGAATCTATGTAATAGACATGTACCATCTATGACAGGAATGCTGCTTTCAGGCTGGCTTCGCAATGTACCCTAAGAATTGTACGTACGTCAGCGTACGTTCGTATGAACGCTTACATGTGCTTTGTTGCCCATTGCTACCAACTTTCGCGCGTAACTTGTTGGTTTATATTCCGATGTTCCGGTGCTTCAATGCAGTTCAATGTGTACAGGAACACTGGACATATTATATCTTAGGACATATTGTGGAGCCAGCCTCAAAATCCATGACATTTGTGAGAGGCCAGAAGGCTTTGAAGAGAGAAGATCTGACGTACTTGTGCATTCCATCATTGGAAAATAATGATAAAGGAAATGGGGCAAGTTCAAATTTCAAATATTCTAAAGATCTAAACGCGAAAGCCTAAAGAATATGTTCTCTGGCTTATGCTTGCCATCTTCAAAAACGAATTTTTAAGAATTAATGCCGAAACTAGTAATGTCGATATTCTATACATATCGATAAGTTCATACATACTTGCGCATGCACGTGTGTGAGTGTATGTATGTTATATAATATGATAAATTAATGGTATATTATATTATGTATACATATAAAATAATAGAATAGTAATGTCATTACAATGAAAATGATTGAATTTTCAAAAACTATTAATTAACTATTAATATGAGAAAATTTTGTTCATAAGAAAAGTGACAGGAAATTGTATGCTCTACGACTTTCTTTAGAACTACTTTTACTCTAAAGTGCATTGGGAACGAGATATTTCCAAACAATGCAATTTATGCCGCCGTTTTGTTAGAAAGAGTCTCATTTGTAGGATCTCTTTGGGGTTTTGATTAGGGCCCCAAAATGAAGATCACTGCCAAGTTCGGTGTTGTCCCGACCCTTTGCAACCTTAAGTCTTTTTTGTGTTTCCATTTACTGGACTATTAGACATAAGTAATTTTGTACACCGGTGAAATAAAATATTCTTAAACATTCTTTTAAACAAATTATACCCTAATTTGTCTGAAAACTACCATATGGTATCGGAAATTTGGTGGAAAAAAGTGGTCCATAATTCTCTCGGATAGTTGTTTTATAAAATAGCGTGTGATACACGTGTGTACAGAGAATTGCTACTCACGCTATTGCAGACCTTGCCCTAAATAGCACGGAACGTTCCACCCTAGCGGAAGAATCAGAAAGAAAATACCTTTCAGATTTCTATGTGAACTTTGCTTCCGTTTCTTTCCGAACGCTTTCCCTCTCCGAAGATTCCCGATGCCTTTCCGAACTTTTGCGAAGTGTCACACTCCATTTACTCCTTTCTGAACCTTTCCGATTCTTTTCCAAATAAATGACGCAGTGTCCCAATAGTTTATTCCGATTCTTTCCGATTTTTTCCTATGTTCCACTGTTTATGTTCATTCCGATTTCTTTCTGAATAAATGTGAAATGTGAAATATATGATCTATT
>NC_046659.1:37355576-37366487 GCF_010883055.1 Belonocnema kinseyi
ACGCGTCCTCGGGTTGCGGATAGAGGATCCCAGTACCAAGGGTTTCTGCTGAATATGGTTACAAAAATAAATAGGCAGTCGCGGACAATTGTCCAAGGGTGGTCCCGAATGAATTAACCCCCAAGCGGAGGTGTGAAAACCGTGCCAAAAGCTGAATGGCACCTGGGTGAGATGTCTAGAACGGCGACTCTGGGATACCGGGCGACCAATGAAAACACCAAACATAGTTGTAGTAAGTACGGTTCAAAACAACAGAATGTGCAGGGCTCCCGAAAATAGGTCGGCCAACAATGGCGACCACTCTAGAGCTGGGGGAGCCAATGAAAATGGATTCAATGCGACGGATCGGCGGAATCTCGGGACCTTTAGGTGCACGGAGCGACTAAATCACGACTTGCTAGAGTGCTACGATACGAGTGTGGCCCCTGAACGGGGTTACATGACACGGCTGCATGCTCTGTGATGCGAGAATCACCCGGAGCTATCGCACTTTTCGCAGCAACGTCTACGAAACCATGCCGAACTACTCCGAAAAAGGGGCTTTGTAATCGGAACGCGTACTCTACCACAGCTAGAACAAGCCGGCAACAGCGAAACAGAGGCGACACTAAGACCAACCGTGGGCAGGCATCCAATAGAGGAAGAGCGATGCTTTATGACCCGGAGAAACATCAACACAAAGATTCAGTGTGTGATTGACTACATCACATCTGGCAGGAATTTTAAGCCAAGGATCGAAAGTTCGCGCGCCAACTCTGGACCCGTTATCACACACTTCACGAGTCAAAGTTGCTAACCATTAGGCAGTATATTGTTGAGAGAATACCGATACTATCTGGCGCTAAGAGAAGTCTAGAGCGGAGGGAGAGGTGAGTCAGAGAAAATCAACAGTTTCTCTCTAACCCATCTCGACTCTTCCAAGACCCTCCGGTTATTGTCGAACACCCACCCAAACCAGAGGAGGTCGAAGTATTTTGGAGAGAAGTCTACGAAGTGCAGCATAGAATGGACGAAAACCTAGAAAATATAAATAGCTTCAAGGAGCTGTGTGATACCCTCATAACAACTGATCAAGAATGCCCATCCATCACTACCGAGGAGGTAAAAAAAAGTATTAAAAGGGATGAAGAACTATTCCGTACCGGGACCAGATTGTATCAAAACCTTCCGATGGAAGAAGTTTCCTTCAACCTATCAGCATTTGGCCCGTATTTTCACCTCATATTTGAAGTCACTTGTCTGAACACACTGTATAAGATATTCACAGCTATCCTAAATGATAGGATTGTTCGGGCAATCGAACCTGTGTGGCAAGAAATGTATGAACAACGAGGCTCAAAGAAAGGCGTAGCGGTATTTCGGGAGAACCTGGTCATCGATAGATGTGTCTGCAAAGATGCAATATTCTACCAGCGTGACCTATGGATGGCCTGGATTGATTATCGGAAAGCTTTCGATTAGACCTCCCATAGACTTATCATCTGTCTTTTGGAAAGCTTAAAGGTTCATCCGCAAATCGTTAGGTATATAGAGAGATTGATACTACTTTAGAAAACCAGATTTACTATCTTATCTAGAAAGAATCGTGTGACAACTACCAAGGTCACCTTTAAGAGATGTGTATTTCAGGGCGACACAATGAGCCCACTCCTCTTTTGCCTTACATTATTGCTACTATCTCGAGCACTTCGCCATTCCGACGGGTACTCGTGCGGCAAACCTGCAGATCGAAATTACAAGGTCACTCTTGTATTTTACATGGACGATCTTAAGATTTGTGCTAAGAACAAAGAACAACTACATCTAGCTCTAGGGATCGTCGAACGATATACTAAGGAAATTGGAATGGAATTGGGGTTAGACAAATGCGCCAAGGTTTATTTGAAGTGAGGAAAACTTAATGGCATCCCTGTAGATCCTGAGCTCGTTGATAGAAGCGCTATACGACACCTTTACGCTGGAGAGACTTATACACACCTGGGCGTGCCACACAGCCGCATTCAGGATGTGACATCTATAAAGGATACTCTCTGAAGCAGATGCAAACGTCTCATCCGGCAAATTTGGTCTTCAGAACTGTCGGCGAGGAACAAAGTATCTGCAACGAACACGCTTGCCGTCCCGGTAGTACTCTATTCATTTTGAGTAGTTCCATGGACGAAAAACGAGCTTAGATCCCTTGATATCCGGACAAGAAAGGTTATGCACATTAACATAAGCATGCATGTCAAGTCTTCTGTTCCGCGACTGTACATCGCACGCCGTCAAGGTGGTCGCGGAATATTGAGTCTTGATTGTCTTCACAACAGAATTATTCTGGGTGCAGCACATAGAGTCGCAAATGGAAGAGACCCTCTTCTTAAAATGGTCAGGAATCACGAAGAAGTGGGCAAAGGAGCGTTTCTGTACAAAGCAGCGGAGGAGGCTGCTGAAACACTCGGAGTTAACTTCAGTATTAGGGGTCAGAAAAATGTATCAAATCTTATCTATTTCGAGTACTCACTCCTGAAAGCCCGGATTAAGAAAGCACAAGAGAAAAACTTTCGTGAACAGCTCCTCGATAAGAGGATGCACGGTATCTTCCACAGAAATGTCGAGGATCAGTCAATGTCGTGTGAGCTAACGTTTGCTTTCCCTAAATCGCCCGGATTGAAGTCTGGTACGGAGGGTTTCATTTTGGCATGCCAAGACGGTGTCATTTCCACTTTAACATACCGTCGCCACATTTTTAGCCAAGACATTCCCGATAATAGCTACAGGGCGTGCCATGCACACCCCGAGCATTTGTCTCACATGGTACTAAGAGTGCTTTATTACGATCTCTGTTCATCTTACGGCATTAAGCTTAATATCACTCCTCTAAATGCTTCTAAGGAAATCGAGTCAATTGTCGAGAATGGGAAGTGCTGCATATACTGGAACTTTATATTCTCAAAAATTGTTTCTATTCCACACTCGAGGCCAGACATGGTTCCTGAAAAGCATCCCTGCGTGTCAACAATATGCTAGAACACTTGCGGGAAAAATGCAGAAGGCGGTAGTCCTTGGATCACTCCGTGTTCTCAGGGTGCACGAAACTTTTGCCGGATCGTCGTATTGATTCCGTTACAGACTGTAACCACCTATCTCACGGTTGTGAGACGTGGTTGTGGCTGAAATTTTACCGCGATGTCGCTGGGAGCGGGTGTAATTTTTCAGATTAGCACCCGCTCCCGGTGAAATCCTGCGGTTGTCCTTATGACAAATTTTTAATATATAAAAAACATTTCTGTGTCGAAATGTTGTCACAGGCTTATACTGTCCAACATGTCGAAGGCATTTTTTATTAGAGTTGGATTTTTTATTTGATCATTTTTGCACGGGACTCTCCCGGTATATATCATCAGTCACGGACGCATTTTTATAACGCAATCAAGTGATCTGATGAGAGCAGTCTGCCCAGACATATTGGACAAATCCTGGTTTTTACGCCATCATTGACGGACTGGGTTGCAGTCAAGTACACGATGGGGGGACCTACAGCTTAAGGTGGGTTCCGAACCACCAGAACCTCGATAAAGGTACATTGAAAAATTTCCAGAGGTACCGGCTCAGGGATCGAACCCCGGACCGGTGATTGGAGTTTATCCACACTGCGTATTTCTTCGATCGTTATTATCATTAATGAGATTCTCTCATTCATGAAAATAACGGTCGAAGAAATTTCACAGTGTGGGATACGCACGAATTGAACATTGGTTAATCTAAAGGAGCAACGCACTTTTTAAATCAGATGTAGAAAAGAAGCTCTGATTCCAGCACATATTCAACATCAAACAGACAAATGTAATCTACAGAATTTAAATTATAAATTAATTCCTAAATTTGATAGAACTAAGTTAATTTTTCAAAAAAATGTTTAAACTATGAAATAAATAATTTGGTGGGTAACATAAAAGATTTAGGACATGAATCTAATCGTTTATAATACCGTTTTTCAAATATTGTGAGACATTTCAATTTTGACTTTTTTCAACTCACAAAACTTGAGTCTTAGTAAATTAAAATATGAAAAAAGAAAGAAGTCTATATTAAAGTTTGACTTATTATAAAAAGAAATTTGGAATCTAATACGACATATACAGAGTTTCGTTTAAAAAATTGTTTTAAAAAATTTATCAGATATACAAATCCCAAATAAAATTGCTGAAACGTTGGCTTTAGGTAATAAACATGGTATTCCTTTTAATGTTAATAAAATTCCGACAAATAACATCATTGCTAATGTGTAAAATTTTATCAAAAACGTAAAAGATGAAGAAAAGAGAAACATAACTGTAGCTGCAAATCGAAATGATTACTTAACAACGGTTGAAAATCTATTAAAAAATGACATTTTATACAAAAATATAAAAACTAGTCTTGTTCCAACTTTGGAGCAAAAATGTAATCATATTGCAATAAGGTGGGAAAAGAAAAGATTTCTAAAGCGTATGCTTTACCAAAAGTGCACAAAACAGATTTAAAATGGCATTTAATTGTTTCCGCTATAGGTTTCTTTGGATGTATTATAAATGTTTGATAATATTCCAATGGACCTTGCATTAAATTGTATAGAAGAAAAATTAAATTTAAACCATAATTTAACAAAAATCTCCAAAATTGAATTTATTATTGTTACTAGGACAGTAATAAATAACACAGTTTTTTCTCTTAATAATAAAGTTTTTAAACAAGTTTCAGGTTGTCCTATGGGATCCCCATTATCCCCTATTGTATCAAATTTAGGAATGGAAGATTTAAAGAGAAGGACTCTTGATAGTTTAACTTTTTCTCCTATTCTTTCTAAAAGATACGTAGACGATATTTTAGCAATTGTTCCTACTGAGAAAGTATATGAATTCATTAAGACTTTCAACAATATGGAAAATTCAATTTTGTTCACGATTGAAAAAGAGGAGAATAACTCTATTTCTTATCTATATTTATTAATTATTAAAAGTTCAGAAGAAAATTTAAAAGCAAATTGGTATAAAAAAGCATCTTGGTCAGGACGTTATTTGAATTATAATTCTCATAATTTATTTTCTCAAAAAATTGGTCTAATTAAAGGTCTTATTGATAGATGTGTTAAATTAAGTAATATTCAATTCCGCAAAGACAATTTAGATCAACTAAAAATTACTCTTTTACAAAATAATTACCCACTCAAATTAGTAAACAAAATCATTAAAGAAAGAGTCCATGAAATTTACAGTAATTCATCTAAGAATAAAAAATGAACGGAAACTTATAATAAATATGATCGAAAGGTTTCATTCCCTTATATTGAAGGTCTTTCTTAGTAGTGGTTTACAAAAATATAACATTAATGTGCATTTTACAAACTACCACACACTTAATAAGTTTTCGTTGTTTAAAAATAAAGACAAAGATAACCAACCCGGTAATAAGCGTTGAATTCAGAAAAATTAAGAATTTATATTCCTATGAATACGCGATTATTCTCTCGTCTAAAAATCCCCCAACGGGAATAAAAAACGTGCAACTCATATTCCTCTCAATCGACTTAGTAAAATTTAAAGAAAGCATTTATTTAACCTATTTTTCATTATTCAATCTTTTTATAACTTAAAAATTCGAAAAATATTCAAATTTATATTTATTTATATTTTAATAATTTATTGGAATGGAAGCTTCTAATGTGTCCCCTAAGGGTTTACATTTTTCTTACACCTTCTCTATTCCTTTACACACCCTCCACACACTTACTTGATGGTGGAAGGGGGACCTACAGTTTAAGGTGGGTTCCGGACCACCAAGAGCAATAGCCTTAAGTACTTAGAGAAAATATTTTTCTCTAGAGGTACCGGTCCCACGACTCTCCGGAGATGAACAACTCCCTTGCTAGGCTAGTGTTCACCGCATGGGCCACCGAGACTCTTCCAGAGTGCGAGGCGGGAATCGAACCCGCAAGGCGAAGGAGTGGGTCCAAAGCCTACGCTTTAGCCCCCACGACCATCGTCCCGTCTGAAAAGTCCCGGGACGGTTGGATATTTCCTAAGGTAAAAGATTTTTCAAAAAAGTAAAGGTCATTACTGAAGTAAACTTCAACGAGGAATTCAATGGTGACCTTCATTTTGATCTTGAAGTTGACCTTCATGGAGGTTATTTGAAATTAACAAAGTTTTCCAAGAGGTCAGTGCAACTCCTGAAGTAAATTTCAACGAGAAATTTATTGGTGAGCTCTGTATGGATGTTGGTTACAGCATTTTGAATATTGTAAAATCATAAGGAAATTTTTCATTAAAAGTTCCAGGTGTTCTGGTGAGAGTTCTGTTCCTCCCCGAAGAGTTATACAGATACCGTTTTTCGATACCTAAGTCATTACCTAAGGCGATACCGTAAGTCCTATACTGTTTTTCCATACGAATATTACTATCTTTCGCTAAAAGATAATTATGGCGCAAGCTAAACATTCGGAACGCGAGAGGGTATCTGTATTAATGATGAGTGGTTGGGGAGATCAAGTTCGATCTTATGATCAAGTTCGTTTGCTTTTTAATCGCACTTTTCATAATGAAGAAGGGTTAAATCCTGTCTCAAAATCAACAATTGAAAGAACTGTAAGGCGTTTTATGAATCATGGATCTATCAAGGACCTTCAGAGAACTGGTCGGCCAAAATCTGCAGGATCTGAGGAGATGCAGATGGACATAGCCCAAGAATTTGTTGAAAACCCACACCTTAGTTTACGTCGAGCAAGTGATGAGCGTGACGTTGCTCCTGAGACAGTGCAAAATATTTTAAAAGGCATTAATTTCCATCCTTACCAAATTAATCTCGTACAAGAGCTCAATGAAGACGATCCTGATCGTCGGGTTGAATTTTGTGAAATTATGATGGACAGAAGTGATAGAGATCCTCTTTTCTTGTACAATACGATATTTTCAGATGAATTTTCTTTCACTTTAAAAGGTGAAGTTAACAGGAAAAATTGTAGATATTGGTCCGACACAAATCCTGATTGGATGTTGGAGAGTCACACACAATGTCCACAAAAGATTAATGTTTGGGCCGGTATCTCGAATGATACATTGATAGGCCCTTTCTTCATCGATGGTAATCTCAATGCCCGTGCATATGAAGAGCTTCTCAGAAACCAAATTGTACGAAGAATAAGGGAGATTACAGGCGATAATTTTCAAAATATTTGGTTCCAGCAGGACGGAGCAGCAGCTCATTACGGTAAGGAGGTTCGAGCATACTTGGATACTCAGTTCCCTCAAATGTAGATTGGAAGAAGGGGTGAAATCGAGTAGCCTGCTAGATCTCCTGATCTGACGCCTCTCGACTATTTTTTTGGGTTATTTAAAGAGCAAAGTATACGCAACGCAACTGCAAAGCCTAGACGAATTGCAGAATCGGATTCTGCAACAGGCTACTTTGATTGATAGGGAGATGATTAGTAATGCTGTAACTCATTTTTACAATCGCATAGGTTTTTGTCAAGAAGCTCAAGGTTTTCAGTTCGAACATCTTCACTGAAGCGTGAGAGGCAAGGGGACTCACGCGAATCAAGTACCCCAAAGGGAACAGAATTTACTACGTCAACGTCGTTGTTCCTGGGTAATGCTAAACGTAACCTGCTTGGAAAAAACCTTGAAAAAACCTTGAAGATCATCACCAAGATCAATACAGATCTCACCAATGAATTTCTCGTTGAAACTTACTTCAAGAATTGCACTGAGCTCTTGGCAAAAAAATTTGTTAATTTCAAATAAACTCTGACCTTTAACGTTACAATTAACCGGGAGCGGGTGCTAATCTGGAAAATTGCACCCGCTCCCAGCGAAATCGCGGTAAAATTTCAGCCACAACCACGTCTCAGGACCGTGAGATAGGTGGTTACAATCTGTAAAGAAATCAATACGACGATCCAGCAAAAGCCTCGTGCACCCTAAGAACACGGAGCGACCAAAGGACTACCGCCTTCTGCATTTTTCCCACAAGTCTTTTAGCAAATTCTTGACACGCAAGGATGCTTTTTAGGCCATTAGCAAGTGAAAGTTGGGCACTTCCAAGAGCGCCGATGATAAGGACGATTAGTTTAACAGAATATTCCGGGTACAATCGTTGCAATTCCCTTATAAGGTCTCGATACCTCTCTTTCTTTTCATTCTCCTTGATTATGATGTTTTTATCAGCTGGTACCGAAAATTCGATAACGAACATGGTTCGCTTCTCGAAGTCAAGAAGAACCATGTCAGGCCTCGAGTGAGCAACAGAAATAATTGTCGAGAATATAAAGTTCCAGTTCATGCGGCACTTCCCATTCTCGACAATTGACACGATTTCCCTAGGAGCATTTAGAGGAGCGATATTAAGGTTAATGCCGTAAGAGTGACAGAGATGGTAATAAAGCACTCTTAGTGCCGAATTGTGCCTTTGAATGTAGGTCTTTCCCGCGTGAGTTGGACAACTAGATATTATGTGAGCTAAATGCTCGGGGTGTGCATGGCACGCCCTGCAGCTATCATCAGGAATGTCTTGAAAGATACCGTGCATCCTCTTATCGAGGAGCTGTTCACGAAAGTTTTTCTCTTGTGCTTTCTTAATGCGGGATTTCAGGAGTGAGTACTCGAGATATGTATGTATAAGTATGTATAGGTATGTATAAGTCTCTCCAGCGTAAAGGTGTCGTATAGCGCTTTTATCAACGAGCTCAGGATCTTCAGGGATGCCATTAATTTTTCCTCGCTTCAAATAAACCTTGGCGCATCTGTCTAACCCAAATTCTATTCCAATTTCCTTAGTATATCGCTCGACAATCCTTAGAGCTAGATGTAGTTGCTCTTTGTTTTTAGCATAGATCTTAAGATCGTCCATTTAAAATACATGAGTGACCTTGTACTTTCGATCTGCAGATTTGCCGCACAAGTACCCGTCGGAATGGCGAAGTGCTAGAGATAGTGGCAATAATGTAAGGCAAAAGAGGAGTGGGCTCATGGTGTCGCCGTGAAAGACACCTCTCTGAAAGGTGACCTTGTTAGTTGTCACACGATTTTTTCCAGATGAGATAGTAAATCTCAAAATTTGCGGATGAACCTTTAAGATTTCCAAAAGACCGATGATAAGTCTATGGGAGGTCGAATCGAAAGCTTTCCGATAATCAATCCAGGCCATCGATAGGTCACGTTGGTAGAATGTTGCATCTTTACAGACACTTCTATCGATGAGCAGGTTCTCCCGACAGCCGGCTACGCCTTTCTTTGAGCCTCGTTGTTCATACATTTCTTGCCACACAGGTTCAATTGCCCGCACAATCCTATCATTTAGGATAGCTGTGGATATCTTAGAAAGTGTGTTCCGACAAGTTATTGGCCTGTAATTCTTCGGGTCAGCTAAGTTGCCTATTTTCGGCAGGAGTATTGTGCGCCCTTCCATCAACCACTCTGGAATCGGCTCTTCCGACTTCAAATATGAGATGAAAATACGGGCCAAATGCTGATGGGTTGAAGAAAACTTCTTCCACCAGAAGTTTTTGATAAAATCTGTTTCCGGTTCGGAATAGTTCTTCATCCCTCTTAATACTTTTTTCACCTCCTCGGTAGTGATGGGTGGGCATTCTTTATCAGGTGTCTATGCTGCACTTCGTAGACTTCTCTCCAAAATACTTCGACCTCCTCTGGTTTGGGTGGGTGTTCGACAATAACCGGAGGGTCTTGGAAGAGTCGAGATGGGTCAGAGAGAAACTATTGATTTTCTGTGACCCACCTCTCCCTCCGCTTGAGACTTCTCTTAGCGTCAGATAGTATCCGTATCCTCTCAAGAATATGCTGCCTGATGGTCAGCAGCTTTGACTTGCCAAGTGTGTGATAACGGGTCCGCAGTTCGCGCGCGAACTTTCGAACCTTGGCGGTAAAATTCCTACCAGATGTGATGTAGTCAATCACACACTGAATGCGGGACGCGTACTGTCTTGCCCAGCCTATCTTTATGGCAAGTTGATGCATTCGTCTTTTGGTCTTATGATCAACCGTTGGTTTTGTTTTACGGTTCGCATCGGCCAAAGCTCTCGCTGCATTATACACACAATAATTGATGGCCCAGAGGTCAGATTCTCCGGAAAAATGTCCACGAAGCTCGTCATCTATTTCAGCCAGATCTTTAGGCTTGAGAGAAACCTTGGTGTTGATGTTTCTTCGGGTCGTAAATCATCGCTCTTCCTCTATTGAATGCCTGCCCGCGGTTGGTCTTAGTGTCGCCTCTCTTTCTCTATTGCCGGCTTGTTCTAGCTGTGGTAGAGTAGGCGTTCCGCTTACATAGCCCCTTTTTCGGAGTAGTTCAGCATGGTTTCGAAGACGTTGCTCCGAAAAGGGTGATAGCTCCAGGTGTTTCTCGCACCACAGAGCATGAAGCCGTGCCATGTAACCCCGTTCAGGGGCCACACTCGCATCATAGCACTCTAGCAAGTAGTGATTCAGTCGCTCCGTCCACCCAAAGGTCGCGAGATCCTGCCGAACCATCGCATTGAATCCATTTTCATTGGCTCCCCCAGCTCTACATTGGTCGGCATTGTTGGCCGACCCATTGTCGGGAGCCCTGCGCGTTTTGTTGTTTTGAACCGCACTTACTACAACTATGTTTGGTGTTGTCATTGTTGTTCCCACGTGAAGCTAGGGAAAGGGGTTCGTCCATCCTTGTAGAGCCCAGCATGCAAGGATAAGGCTACGTACTCTAAGAGGTCGGCCGGTATCCCAGAGGCATCGTTCTAGACACCTTACACAGGTGCCATTCAGCTTTCGGCACGGTTTTCACACCTCCGCTTGGGGGTTAATTCTTTCGGGACCACCCCTGGACAGTTGTCCGTGACTGTCTATTTATTTTTGTAACCATATTCAACAGAAACCCTTGGTACAGGGACCCTCT
>NC_046659.1:37366587-37416876 GCF_010883055.1 Belonocnema kinseyi
TAAATATATAAATATAATGAAAAAGAGGCTAACTAGAGGGACACTCTGCACTGATCGGAAAGAAGTAGGAAAAAGGGGCATTCGGAAAGAATTGAAAAGATTCGTGTGACAGCTCGACGTTCGGAAAGAAACTGGAAGCAAAGTTTCATAGCCCTTTCCGAAATCTTTCTGATTATTTCCGAAGCGGTCTTTCCGATTCTTTCTTTTCTTCCGGCATGGCAGTGGAACGTTCCAGAAACGTTCCCCGAGCGTGTAAAATGTCCGCCGCTTGGGAACATTCCACTGGGACCTGAGGGGAACCTTCCATTATTGTTATTTTTAATAACAATTATCTCGTAACCCTTAAGAGATAGATAAAAATAGATGTCATTTTTGAGTTTTGAGTACCGTATATACTACATTGTAATATGGTATCTATATCATAAACTGATACTAATTTTGACCTATCACTTACGGTTTGTCGGATATTCATTGATAATAATAACAATAACTTATTCTTTGAACGTTCCAGTGGAATGTTCCTGGAACGTTCCTAAGTGGTGGACATTTTACACGCTTGGGGAACGTTCCACTGAAACGCTCCGAAGACTCCCGCGGAACGTTCCAGGAACGTCTCCGGAATGCTTCGTGCTACTAGGGTGCCTTCAATTCTTCGCACTCATGCGGTCTTGTACTAACCACCGACTCATCCTTCGAGCCTCAGACTCATACTAAAAATTTCACACTTTCTATTTGTTTAATTTCAAAAAAATAAATTAATTTATTTATTTAGACTTTCCAGATGTTTTTCAACCAAAAGCGAGTGATCATGGATGGTATAATCTTTGGCAGGAGAAAGAATATTTCAAAGCTAAGAAGAGTTCCAATAAATATTTCACAATGATTTTGCCTCCACCGAATATTACCGGTACCTTGCATTTGGGTCATGCTTTGACTACAACGATACAGGATGTTATTGCAAGATGGTAAATATCAATTAAAGTTAATTTACGTATATTCTTTTCATTTATTTTCTTATTAAATTTTTAAAATTTTACAATTAAATTTTATACAATTTTAAGTTTATAAAAAAAATCTTCAGCAAACTTATCTTTATAAAAAGGCTGTCAATCTTTTCTCAGCATAGAGCTCTCTAACAAAATAAATTTCAATTTTTTCAAAATCATTATAATTGAAATTATGCCAGAAAATATATTTTTTTAAATGATTTGCGAAATAATTTGGTAAAATTTACCCAGTAATACGCTGATTATGCATTATTCATATTAAAATTTAAAGGCATCGAATGAAAGGCGATCCTGTAGTATGGATTCCAGGCTTAGACCATGCAGGGATAGCCACACAAACAATAGTAGAAAAGTATCTTAATAAAACGAAAGGCATTAAAAGAGATGATATTTCGAAAGAAGAATTCCTCTCCTACGTTTGGGACTGGAATCACGAAAAGGGAAGTAGAATAAACAGTCAATTAAAAGAGTTAGGGGCTAGTTTGGATTGGTCGAAAGAACATTTCACAATGAGTAAGGTAAATATGAAGTTATGGTGGTAAAAGTGCAAAATGAAATGTTTAATAGATTGATAAACCAAAAGTAAATAACTAATTGATTTAAACAATTATATAACACAATCTAGAAGCACAGTGTAGCAGTTACGGAAGCATTTGTGATATTAAACGAACGGAATATGTTATACCGAGAGAAGGATATGATCAACTGGTCACCTTCCTTGCGTAGTGGTATTTCTGATATTGAGGTCGAGTACTTGCGGCTCTGCGAGAAAACTGATATAGAAGTCCCTGGGTACAAGAAAAAAGTTACATTTGGACAAATAGTAGAAGTAGCCTACAAACTAAAATATTCAGGTATTTAATAAGTAATATTAATATGTGTATGTCCACCAGAGAAGAAGCCAATTATAAGTTGGCATAGTAGTTCCCCACATTTAGCAAAAAATTGATCATTCTAGGTTGAAAAATGGAGGATCATGCCATGCAATGGTTTATGGCCGAAGTAGTTATTCCCCTGTATTTTGGTTCTAACACACGGTTAATAGACCGAAAAATATATTACATAGGAATAACTACTGCGCATGTCAGAGATATCAGCGTTAGCACACCACAGATTCGATCTTAGAAATTTAGGAGTACTATAAGAACGCGTGTTCTTTTTTCTTTTTAAATGCAAAATAAAACATACAGCTGTAGGATGATTTCATTGTAATTGTCCACTGAAACCCCAAATTCGAACATTTGGATCTTCATCCACAAACATTTAAATATTTTTAAACATAAATACCCCACAACTGAGCTCCTTTCTTGTGAATGTTCATATTGAAAGTCTCTCATAATCATTTTTTATTTAAAAAGTACTAATTATATAATATTTATAGATGAAGAAATTATCATCGCCACAACTAGACCAGAAACAATATGCGGTGATGTAGCAATTGCTGTTAATCCAAACCATACTTTATACAGTCGATACATCGGGCAACATGTTAAACATCCTTTAAAAGACATATTTATTCCTGTGATAGCTGATGATTCCGTATCATTAGATTTTGGTACAGGTACGTTTAAAAAAGCATATATAATTCAGTTAGCTCCATAAAATTTAAAGCCAGAAAGTTCACGTGTTACAATTTTTTTTTTAAGAAAATTAAGAACCCAGGATTAAAGTTGTACAAGTATTTTTCAGGTTCGAAAATTACTTACTGATAAAAAAGAAAAAACAAGTTTAAACTTATAATTCTAAAGAAACGTTTTTTTACTATTGTTTTTAATGTAATATTCGGTTTGATACAGTGAACAGAAAAAATTGAAACGACATTATGTTAAACATCTTAAAAATTATTACAATTCTAATTTTAAATTTTAGAGTTGAAGAGTAACAAGTCACAAGGGCCTAACCAATATTTTCAAAAAAATTTATGAGAAAAACATTAAACAATCTCAAAAATCGAATTTTTAATTTAAAAAATAAAGTACAATACCGTCCAGGAGTATGGGGACAAATAAGAAATAAGCGATTAAAAAGGTGCTATAAAGTTCTACGTTAATGAACCTTATTTGAAATATTTTTAATAAATAGAGGC
The DNA here is from genome assembly GCF_010883055.1 of Belonocnema kinseyi. Taxonomy (NCBI): domain Eukaryota; kingdom Metazoa; phylum Arthropoda; class Insecta; order Hymenoptera; family Cynipidae; genus Belonocnema; species Belonocnema kinseyi. The sequence continues at coordinate 37,369,681 of NC_046659.1, forward strand.
TGAGTTAGTAAAAAAGAAAGGCTGGTCTACAAGGCCGTAGCCAAGGTTGAATAATTTTAAATTTGAAGCACCTAACATTTTTAATGAATTACTAGAATTTCAATTTTAATAATTTTGAGTTGATTGCATTGAATTTTGATTGCTCTAATTTAAAATTGTTCAAACTGGAAGGTTTTTAATTTTCAGTTTTGAATGCGTAATACTGAAATTTTTTATGTTTGAATGTCTCAAAATGAAAATAGTTCAATTGAGGGGCCGGATTCTATCACCGCTTATAGAATTTATCGCTTGAGAGTAGGAAGGCCACTGCACTTCACTTAACCACAAGCAGTCAGTGGGTACAATTTTAATTTACAAAAATATATAATTACTATAAATTACTCCGAACGATAATTAGGTGCCATGAAGGTTACACCAGCTCATGATCCTGTGGACTATCGCATAGCTAAGAAACATAATTTAGAAGTCGTGAATGTAATAGGTGAGGATGGGTTCATGACAGAAGCCGCAAAACCATTCCAGGTTAAGTTTCTATTATTCAAACTCAATAGTAATTCTTATATACATATACAAATTAAATTATAGACAAATTAATCGTTTTGGACATGATTCAACATAACAGCATGTAGTGCCAGGATTTACTATAAAATTAAGTTTCATACACAGGGTCTTCCACGATTTCTTGCACGAGATAAAATTATCTCTGAATTATCACAGAGGGGATTCTTGAAAACTATTAAAGATCACGAAATGATGGTGCCGAGATGCACACGAACAGGAGATGTTATTGAGTATATTTTAAGAGAGCAATGGTTTCTTAAATGCGAATCAATGGCAAAGCGCGCAATGGAGGCAGTTCGCAACGGTTCTTTGAAAATTGATCCATCCTTTCATGAAGACGTTTGGTTTAGTTGGCTTGGAAATATCAGGTAATTTTTTTATGTTACGTATGTACTGCGAAGGTAAGCTGTTGATAATTTAAAATTTTATTCGCAATTTAATGATTTTAGAGATTGGTGCGTATCGCGTCAACTATGGTGGGGTCATCGAATCCCAGCTTATCGATGCAATTTTGAAAATAATTCCACGTGGTTAGCTGCCCGCTCTGAAGAGGAAGCATTGCTGTTAGCTAAGAAATTATATGGCAATACTGTTCAAGTTGAACAAGATAGTGACGTTTTAGATACATGGTTTTCTTCTGCTTTGCTTCCGTTTAGTTCTATTGGATGGCCTAGTCAAGTAATAATTTAATGATAAGATTGATTAATTATTACTTTCAAATTTCAATTTTAAGAATAATACAGTTCTGTTTTATTTCAACTTTTTGAAATCTAAAGCTTGACCATTTAATTTTACTTTATAAATATTAGTCTAAAGCCAAACATCTTCAATAAAATTATCATTATCTTTTCTGGTATTTCAGGCCGTAGATTTTCATAAATGTTACCCCTTGTCACTTATGGTAACGGGGCATGATATTTTATTCTTCTGGATAGCGAGAATGACCATGTTAGGATTAGAATTAACTGAACAACTGCCATTTAAGGTGCGTGATTATTCGTATTTTAAAAAATCGTATTTAAAATTCAACTGCGAATTTGAGAGATACTTATGCAATTATTCTACTTTGTTTTAGGAAGTATTATTGCATGGCATCTTATGTGACACTCAGGGCAAGAAAATGTCAAAGAGTTGTGGAAATGTCATTTCGCCGGAAAGTGTTATAAATGGTATTAGTTTGAATGTAAGTTATCAATCTTATGTTTAACAAATCCAGCATTATTATTTGTTAATATTATAATACATATATTGATGTTTTAAATGATAGAATCTCAATTCTCTGGTTAAAGACAGTCATAACTTGGGAATACTCAGTTCCAGTGAAGTCAAACGTACTATATCCGTAAACGGAAAAATGTTCCCCAATGGCATCCTTGATTGTGGTGCTGATGCATTGCGTTTTACTCTCTGTTCGCATAACATTAAAAGTAATTCATTAAATATATTATATTTTTTCTTCAGTGGTTCCATTAAATTTTGATTGACATCTTTTAAAATAATTTTCTTTGATGTTTTTACAGATTCAATAATTTTTTTTGACGTTGATCAGTGTCGTACAAATAAATTCTTCTGCAACAAAATTTTACAAGCGTGCAGATATACGTTGCTTATGACGAATGACGATCCAATTGAAATTCCCAAAGAATTGAGTTCTTTAGATCGTTGGATTTTAAGTAGGTTGTCATTCATGGTTGATAGTGTTAATGAAGCACTCACTCAAAAATTGTTCAACAAAGCAACATCTGCCATAAAACAGTTTATACACTACGAGTTCTGTGATTATTTTCTGGTAAGTAATGTTCCAGAAATTAAATTTTTATTTTGATGATAGAATTGTCACTACATTTTTTCCTACAGTATAAAATATATGCTTATAGGAAGGGACGAAAGTAGGATTTCAGAGTGAACGGTCTGATTTAATTTTAGCTCACCGATTCGCTCTTGTTAAATCTCTAGAGGTTTCTTTGAAAATCTTGGCTCCATTCACCCCATTTCTAAGTGACGAATTTTATATAAAGATGGCACGAAAATTACCTGATTTCTCTAATTATAACTCACTGATGGAAGCGTCGTATCCCACATATAATGAGGTATTGAATCACCAAAAATTACATTTTTAGAGATACTTGATTTCTCTTTGCTATGTTAAAAAAGTTTGCTTGAAAATTTAATGGAATATTTTCAAGTCCAAGGGACCATTCAAGCATTACGTGTGTGTGCGGGCTCCTTTGATCAGAAATGTGTCACACACAAGCCTATATGGCTTCTGTGACCACTACCTGGTATTGAAGAGTGGATTTCTACGTAATTTTGTGCGTTGAATTTGAATCTGACATCACGATTGCTCTATCATGGCAGGTTTCCAAGATAAATAGGTTTAAATAGCCTAAGCCCAAAATAACGATCTTGGACATATTGAACTATTTATTACTAACAAAACCATTTTTTAAAACAATTTCGACCACGTCATCTTAAATTTTTCAGGTTCAAAATAAATTTTAGTTCTAAATTCTGGGATTTCCTTGTTACAGATGTTTAAAGTAGAGTATATGAGAATATGACAAATACAATACGCCTGCGTCAAAATGATTGAAATAGTATAAGTAATATATTAAGGCTATAATTTTTATTCCTTTGGGAAGTCAGGTTTTTGCGCTATTCATTCTCAAAATTAGCACAAAAAATGCATTTTTAAAAATTCCAACTAAATTTTTCTACAAATATTAGTTCCTGGAAATTTTTCCTTTAGAAGTTTGGATTCAGCACACTAAAAACTACAGGAAACCACTCTGATTTCCCTGGCCGCAGAAAAAAAAGTTGAAAAACGCAGGGCTGTTACTAAGTGCATATCTTAATTGTTTTAGCTTCAGGAATACAGAGATTTAAATTTAGAAGAGCGAATGAAAAATGTAATTGAAGTAATACTGAAAATCAGGAGTTTATTGACTGGTCTAAGCAAGAAATTATCTTTCGAAGGTAAATAAGTCTTACAATATGAGAGCACTTTGTTTTTCGACGGTGGCTTAAGCTTTAGTTACTTTATAACACTGCATGAAGCATTATTTCGTCAAACCCATGCGTAAGCTGTCAACATCTTTTTTTTAATGCATTTAGATCTCAGAATAGATTGTTCCTCTTTGAATATTTCTATTCCCAATCCACTTTACTCTCTTCTATGCTCTTCTCTCCCACTGGTAACCTGTACACCTCTCTAAGACGTGCAACCACGTTTCCTGCTTATGCATACCCGACCGCTAGAAATTTCAGAGTATTTTTAGGCGAAAAAGCCTGGTCCGTTTGAGGCTCTCTGCAGGTTTTATTAGAATAATTTAGTCTCAGAGATAGTCAGAAAGATTTGGGTCCTTTTCGAGGTCAATGCGACGGTTATATAATGGACCTGTTGTATTCGTCACGTACCGGGCTTTATTACTATTGTAATCTAAGTACCGTAGATTACGAATTATTATGTTTTAGGCTGTTAATTATCAAAATAAAAAAATCTATTTCTATATTTTAATCTAAAAGCTTAACAAAGGACCCTTGAGTCTCGGTTTCTCTATTGAGATAGCCTCTCTGCTTTTTATTTATGATGGAATTCTTATTTCAATTTCAGTCTCTCTGCTGGTTATTTATGATTGTATTCTTATTTCAATTCCGGAAAGGACATTTCCTAAGCCTTCATGCCATTTAAACGAGCTACCGGGACCTTAAAAAATATCTACCTGAGTGCCTACGGAGAATTTTTCAGAGCCTTGAGAATCTTTAGCATATGCTCTGAGATTTCTATCGGTAGCTTATCAGGCATTCAATAGAGTATGGCTATAGGTTTCTTTCTACAGTGGGAAAAATTTACTCGTTTGATTCAAAATAACGTATATTTACTCTCCTTTTTAATCTTTTTCAGGTACTCTTGTTCTTCTTGGCTGTTGGCCATTATATACCAGCTGATGTACCTTGAATCCCGCTGCGAATGTCTCACGTCACACGGTTCTCTTCAAAATTCCAGGCTATTTTCAGTTGCCTGAAAACTATTTTGTTCGTCCTATTTCATCTCTCAGCATCTAACCTGGGCAGCTCCAACTTACTCCTCCCATGATCCATCACAAAAAACCCTCATGCAGACTTTCCACTCTCTTATGCTCTTTCAATCCTTAAATCTCCACTCCGTAGCTAACACTGAACATGCTAAGACATTGAACACTCACACTATCATTCTCCAGTCATCCTTAAACCTTCTTTTACATACACCCCATAATTGTCATCTGAAGCGCACTTCCTCCTTTTGCTTCGAACCAAAATCCTAGGTAGCAAAACTCCTCCAACAACTTCACCACCATGCTGTTTATCTTCTATTCGTACTCTACACTATGCTTTTTATTTCTGAAACACATAATCTTAGTCTTATTCACGTTCACTGTTAGTGCTCTTCGAACACTCTCATCATCAGATTCATCTGTCTTTGAACATCCGCTACTAGCACTACGCCATCTGCATACGCTATAACATACACCATTTTATATGGTAAAAAACCTTTTTTTATGGTAAAATACACCATGCCTGTTCCAAATGTTGTTACCCCTTTCCTCTCTGTCTTTCCCTGTAAGTCTGTCAGAAGAACACCTAATAGTAGAAGTGGGCTCGAAGGGCACCCTAGCATGAGCCCCTTTCCTCTCCAGAATTCGTCTCCTTTCTTTTCTTGTATCTTCACCTTTATTTTAGTCTCTACAAATATTTCTTTTATCTTGTCTATTGAACCTTCGTTTACTTCTCTCCTTTTAATGACTGTGGATAATATACCTAGTTTCCCATTTTCCCGCCCTAGGTTCCTGTTGATTAGATAGTTAAGCACCTAGATGTAATTTGTGGTGCCCATCCCTTTCTGAAAATCCGTTTACTTGTGTGATATACTTCCCTTTTCTTCCACCTGCCTTTCCGATCTCCTTCTGAGCACAGCCTCGTACATTTTATATTCCACCAACATGAGTTTGTACCTCCCTATTCATCCACCCTTTTGCCCTCTGCTTTCTTAATTAACGGCACTACCAGTCCTCTCTTTCATTCACTCAGGCCCCCCTTTTCCTTTCCACAACGTGTTGCAAACCCTACCCAGACATCTTGTTTCACCTCTAATCCTCCATATTTCAGTGCTTCATTTTACAAGCCCTCCTCCACTGATGTCTTATCTTTTTTCAGCTTTGCAAACTCCTCATTGACCTCTTCGCTAGTAATCTCGTTTTCGCTGTCCTCGCCCCCCGCCAACGCTTTTTTTCCTACTCCCTTTACTGTATTATTCACACGTCCCTGCAGGACTTTGAAATACTTCGTCCAGTCTTTCATCTCGATTTCTTCATTTATGTGCTTTATCTTTCTCCTGTATAGATCCTCTTTTTCCATTTTCTCCATTTTCCTACATTCTCCTTCATTCTGTCTTTACTTTTCCTGCCTCCGTCGTTCCACCAACCACTCCTAACCCCCTTTCCTGCCCCTCACAGTCTCACCTCTTCCCTTGTCAAATACTCCTTTAAGTTTTTCTAGTAGAGTGTATACTCCTTCTTTCATGCTCCCTATGTCAGGGTAGCCTCAATATTGGATCTTCCAATTTCCCTGTCATTTAGACGAATTTCCCTGGCGGGAAAGTATTACAAAAACGAATAAGGCTTTAATAATGTGCCAAGCAAAATAGTGAAACAAGCCAGAAAAATGTCCTTTACATGGAAGTATGTTCATATTCAAATTCATATTTATTAAAATCCCAGCAGTTCTTACACAATTACAGGGTTTCTTTTAGCCTTAATATATGCTTAAAGTATATTATGTGTTTCCCAATGGAGTGAAGATGGAGTAGGATCTTTTTTTCAAGAAATAATTTTAATTTTAATTTAAAAATATTATTTTCCATCTAGTCTTATTAAGACGTTAAGCATTTTCTGTTATTGAAGATTCTTAACTTGATCGATATTGTGTAGATTTTCTGCCTTCATGGTTTGGAGGATTAATCTACTGTCGCTAAGGTACAATCTCTGATGATATATCAGATAAATTTAAAAATTTTAAACAGATTACAGTATTTATTTCCCTTTTACTTTCTTCTTAGTATAAATTTTATTGTAATTTCGTTGAAATTACTCATTGTAAAGTTAAAAAAATTAAATGATTCAGTGTGAATCTTGCACAGATCACTCATCAACCCACACTTATCCTGTGCTGGAGAGTTGCAAGCATTACTTGCATTACTTGCCTTACTATTTTTAATATAGAAAGGCTCTTGGGATCGTGCATCAAAATGAGGCACTCGAAAATGAAGTCTATTGAGTAGAAATGGACAGTTAATTTTACCTTTTAATATTTTTACGACAACTTTACGATATCCTATGTCCATATCGTTATTGTGTCTTTACGATATCGTAAAAAAGTCATACGATCGGACGATGTCTTTACGATATCGTAAAGACACCGTAACGACACGGGCATAGGGTGTCGTAAAATTGTCGTAACGTTGTCGTCTGTCTACTCATTATTTCAATATGATCCTTAAACCCTAATTTCTACTTAAAATTTATTCCCAAATCGCACGTGGATTCTACTTTACTGAATTGGACGTTATTGATTTCGTAATCGAAGATTATTGGATTCACAGTTCCAGATTATGTAACCACTGAACTTTCTCTAGATTCAGCGTCAGCTGTATTCTTCATACGCCATTCATAGAAATTTTCCAGATCAAAAGAGTGACCTGCGAACTGAACATAGTAATTCCTATATATTAGAAAATTCTTAATTAGTATAACAAGATTGGACGGTAGATTAAGGTCGCTAAATTTGATTAATAATAGACTGTGGTTGACTTTATCAAAATCTTTTGAGAAATCGAAATAGACTTCATCAACTTGCTCCCCACTTTTTAGCGCTTCCGAGGTATACTCTGTCAATTTACTCAAATCTATAACTGTAGATTTTCTCGTGACGAAACCGTGCTGTGCAGGATTTTTTTATGATTCTAGGTATGACATAATAGTATCAGCTATACAAAGCTCGAATATTTTGGAAGTTATTTACAATTGAAATAGGACGATATTTATTAGGTTAGATCTATCACCCCCCTTAAAAACTGCCCACACTTTGGTTTCTTTCCATTGTGATTGATGAAGTTCACTCTTGAGAGCAATATTGTAAATATATGTGAGTGGTTCAACTAGCACTGGATATCAGTCCTTAACACTAAAGCTACGTATATGTTTATTTGACAATCTTTTTATTGCATTTTCTACTTTCGTATGAAGAATTTTTATATTGTTCACAAAAATATCTTTCCTTATCAAATCATCACACCACCTCTCATCTATCATATCTTCATTTTCCACATGAACTATCTCAAAATATTATGCAAATGCCTTAACAATCTCACCCTCTTCACACAATTTAGAGCCCTCATACATCATGATACCAGGAATCCTAGTTTCATTTTTTAACTCTAAGGCTATATTCCAATTCTTCCCAGGACCATCCTGTTGAGTATTTTCTGCTTCTTGTAAATAATACTCATGATCGTCTTTGGCAATTTTTTAGCAATTTGAAAAATTTCATTGAGGGCCTTTATATCAGAAGCTGATTGGTTTATTGTACCTCGAAATTTGTATTTAACTTTTCAATCGTTTTTTAATTTTTTAGAATACCATATAGGGTAATTATTGACAGAGGAGCTATAGTTTAAAGTAGAAATAGTTTCATATATTTCCTTTAGTATTACCTCATAAAGATATTTGCACGTATCCTCTGAATCGTTAATCTGATACAAATCATTATAATTAATTTTAGCTAAGTCTAAGTATGAACACGAATAGTCTCCTTATGTGTTTTAAGAATCTATGTTAAACTTACGAAGTGCAGCTTTTGTCACGCAGTTACAATCAATTAGTAAAGGGGGATGGTGCTTATTCTCATTCACTCTGGTATCTGAAGTGGTTTTTACTGTACGCATAGTATTCGCAAAAACGAAGTCTAAACATCCATTGTTATTCTTCAATATTTGGTTGTATTGGGTTAAATCCATATATTCAGAAAATTCGCATAGTTTATCCACCCTAATATCTGAGAGGAAACATTCACAAGAATCATTGTAGTTTCTTATATTGAAATTTGCAGCAATAATCAATTTTCCATAAAATAATGGTTCGAACAAAGCCATTTCATTTGTAAATAAAAAAATTCGTCAAACCTTAACGATGGAGGTATATGTAGAACAACTATTATTAAAGAATAGAAGTTTTGAGATTTGTAGCAACAATATGCTAGAACAATGATTTTTCAAGCTAATGAATGGTATTTCTATTAACATGAAATGTGCATTTATTGCTATAAGAGTTCCCCCGCCACTTTTACCAATTCTATCATTTCTGTAGCAAGTATATTTATTTCGAATAGTTCGGTGGAGTAAACCCTTGGGATCAAGCCAAGTTTCTTTCCATAAAATTAAATCAAAGTAATTAGTATATGAAAACTAACGAACCTTCTCCATCTTTGTATTGAACCCCCTAACATTCTGATAGTAAATACTTAGCTTTTCTCTCGCTCCGCATCCTTGTCTTTCATCAGAGTTTTCTTCTGGTCTTCTTTTTCGATTATGACAGGTACCCTTTGCCGAAATGCGATTCAAGGATCCGCTTCCCCTTCTAACATTCTGTTGGTCAACTCCTAACGTAGATTCTGAAGTTCCTCTTTCTGCATTTTTGTGCTGTCTGGAGTGCATCTGATTCTCTTTAGAATTCCAATTTTCTGGCCCTTCAATACTGTAGGTATAGTTTTGTGTAGGTTTTTCGCCTGCATCTCCGTGTCTAAAATTAATTTTATTGACCTCGGATTCGTCCTGTTCTGTAACATTTTTCCAATTCTGTAGGAATGTTTACCTTCTAGCACAAACTCAGAATCAAAACATTTCATAATTTTCCAAAAGTTTTCAGACTCGCTCTTCTTATTTGCAGTGTCCTTTTTCTCCCCATCAATTTCTGCCACACCGGAAATGATGAGTTTGTTTCTTCTGCTATTTCAATCTTCTAGTTCATGTATACAGGAATTGTAATTACTTGCACCATCCTGGACTGGGGGTAGTTTCGCTCGCTATAATTTCCAACTGGTTAACTCGCTCCTCCAATACAGAAAATCGACTATCTATTTTGTCTTCTAATCTGCCCAATCTCTTATGGAGCATTTTCTTTAGACACGCAAAGTCAACACAGCAAGAGAAAATCAAATAATCTTCTCTCTCTTTTTACACACACACACACACACACACACACACACACACATATATATATATATATATATATAACGGCTAAATTAAGTTGGATTCTTCGTTGCACTATTTATCATGACAAACCTCAACCCTTGCTATTGATAGCAGATTTTTTTCGTGATTAGCCATTATATTTTTATATATAATAATTTCTCTAGGTTTTACATCAATTCCAACCGAAAATAAAATAGTATTTTGGTCTAAGAAAACGTACACACAGGTCTTTTTCTTCCTCTACCACGATTTTATTTCTTACCCCTGACACCATGCCACCCATTCCTCTCCCTTTCACATGATTGTTTCTCGCTGCCTGCATCCTCTTCACATATACTTTCGGTAGTATTTTTTTATGCCTTTCCACTCCTTCTCATCTACCCACGTTTCAATGATCATTCTCACATAGCACTTTTGCAATCCTCTTGGCTAAGGTTACGAACCAGTGATAGTTTCGCACCTCCGAGAGCTTTAATCATTATAGACCTGTAATTAATTTCCTATAAATGTTTTGCAATTATAGGGCAAATTATGGAATAATGTTAACCCACAATGTTAACCGAAGCTTCTTTTAAATGTGTCTATTTTTATGTACTTTTGTGTGACTAGTTGAAAATAAATGATTAATTCATACCTTCTTTCAATTTTTGCACTAGATATAATACTTCAATATTTTAATAATATTCATTTAATTAATTCTTCATGTAATCACGAAAAAATGATGCGAAATTTATTATAGGAAATTCATTATAATAAGCCTATCATGATTTTCCTCAAATACTTTTTCTTAAAAGTTAAATTCTGACTGACTAAATTATGAATAAGTAATTCCATGATAAGATCTAGAATATAAATTTATGTTGGAAATATATTTAACACACAACTTATACTAATTATTCTTAGCCATAAGATTATTATGTTTGCCCCAAGATTTTGCCAAAACCTGAATTTCAAAAAAAAAATATTTAAAAAATATTAGGTGTATTTAAAAAGAGGAGTAATTACTAAACTACCGAAAAACATGTTTCACATATTTTTGGACCGTATTTTAAAATTACAGAAAAAAAATTTATTATTGATTAATACATGTTCTTATTATCTTTACAGTGCATATTGTCACTGATTCTCCCAAAGAATTCGATGTGTATTCTGAACATATAAATGTTATCAATGCAGTCAGTAGAACTCAAAATATAAAAATAATTCCATCCAGTAATTACGTTCGAATGAAAAACAGCATTTACGATGAAGCAACAAACACTTGTTCTATTTTTCTTGTTGTTGAGGTAAAAAATTGTCATTTATCTATTTATTTAAATAATGAGAACTATTTTGCACATTATTAATTTTTGCAGGATGAAGAAGTTTTAGAAGATCTGAAGAATAAGTTAAGGAAGAGAAGACTCAGGTTAGAAAAGAAAGTACAGTCTGCAATGGAAATAAAATCAGTCTAATCTAAAATATATAAGATTTGTCTATAAACTTTTACATTATTATTAGTACACATAGTGCATAGTCCTGTACAGTTTATGAAAATAACATGCACTGAATTTGTAACTTCATAATTTTGGGCCATAAGTGAATGTAATTTAACATTGAAGCAACGTTCAAAGGGTCCCCAGTGCCAAAGGTGTTACGCATTTTGTGAGCGACCTCTTTCTTATTTTGTATTATTTTGTATTATTTCCACACATTCTAAATTTATTCACTTTTCTTCTATATCCATGTCATTGGCACATGCTTCTACACTTGAGTCGTCAGTTTCGTCCTCAGAATCTGAACTGCTAGATTCTAGCCATTCTTGAGAAGATAGATCATCTCTTATGATAGTCGACCATTCATCCAACTTCTTGCAGTCTATGGATAATAATCAACAACTATTTTTTTCATTCTATAATATGTAATTTGATATAAAATCAATCCCTTTAGGTACTTACCAAGAGAGTAAAAATCATTGAGAGTGTATTGTTTATCTCCGTCTTCAAACATTCCGCCGTACAGGTATAAGACGTTATGTTTAACTACAAGGCCCGCATTAATTCGAGGAGATGGCATAAAAATGCTTTCTTTTGTAACTCCTACGGTTGCTGTGCTGCAATTAGAGCGTGATGGGCCAACAGTCACCTATTTCGAGTTTTAAAAACAATAAAAAACGTTTATAATTGAGTGCAAACTATATATTATGTAGATACCATTGGATTATTTCTAACTCTTAAGAATGATCCCGCAAAAAATGTATGAAAAAAAACCTTTCGATTACATTTTCTCACTGGGTCTTTTGATGAACATCACCTAAAGCAGAAGAAAACCGAACCTAACCGACATGCCTTCTCCATTAATCTTGAAATATTTCTAACGTTAAATTTTGGCGGATAAAACATGTCAAAAGTAAAAACTAAAATGTGCCATTTGAAAAAATTAGAACATTAAGCTTTATTTGGATGTAAAAAGACTATGAGAGATGTATAGTGCTGTTTTCTTTTCTTTAACGCCCGGGAGAAACCAACGAATGTGGAAAAATTAAATCATACATCGACGACTTCCAGACCATTAAAAACTTTTATTAAGGCATTGTGAGGAGTGGGTCACGTGACCAGATTCCTACCTTACCCTCACTTTTTTATTTCCAAACTTATTTTCACACGCAGCGCCACATCGAGTTGAAAATTTGGGATAATAAATAAAAAGCACTGAGAAAGGTCGGTCTGGTCCTAAATTTTAATAATTATGAAAAAAGCAACAATAAAAATATTTACAACAAAAAACTTTTATCATAATGATACAAATTTAGAACCGGGCCCACCATTCTTAGTGCTTCTCATGTAGTATCCCCAATTTTCAACTGGATGTGGCGTTTCGTGTGATAATAAGTTGGGAAATAAAAAAAGTGGCGGTAAGGTAGGAATCTGGTCACGTGACCCACTCATCACATGGCCTTAAATTAATCTCCGGATAAAAAACGTATGGTGACGTTTCGAGACCAATCTTCTCTCATCATCAACCTAAATTGTATATAAATTCTATCAGTGCTAAGGAATGATAATAATACGAATACGATACGAATGTATTATTTTCGGATCTTACCTTGGTTAAAATGATATATTCGGAAGAAAAAAGTCAATTGTTTAAAAGATTACACATTGAAATAGAATTTATGTACAATTTAGGTCTGTTGACACTCAACTAGTCTCGAAACGTAACCATAATTTTGTTATCCGGAGATTGATTTAATGAAACTTTCTAATGCTCTAAAAGTCGTTGAAGTATGATTTAACCTTTCTTTGGAGACAAAAATTCGGCTCGTTTTCTAGGAAAGAAACAGAATACATTTTGGATAGATTTTACATAAAATCTTATATGAAATGAGAACGTTGCATATGATGTGCAAAAAAGCTCCTTTAATTACAGCGAGCAAATTCCAGTAAATTCAATATGAATGTAAGTTTTTTTTTAATTTACACACAAAATTTTAAATTAGCAGATTATCTTTCTCATGAACAAAATAGAGCTCGCCACGTATGACATAATCTGACACCGTACTTCCAATATTTCTTATAATATTTAAAAAATTGAAAAATATAAGTTGTAAAGTATTCCCGGATAAATTATTCATCAAGGTTTTTTGCTTAAAGTTAAGTTTTTTATGAACTTTAAAACGAAACTTGTGGCACCCTGATAGCGCGACACACGTTGTGCGACGTCATATGCTTTCAAAGTCGAAGACAATACAAGTGTCAGTTTGATGAAACCATTAAAAATAATTAGGCATCAACGTTTTTAGGCTAAAAGCAATTATTTGATCAAGAATAAGATATTGAGTTATTAATTTAAACCAGGTCGGATAATTTACCAAATGTAAACACAATAATGATTAGTAATTTTTTCGTAAAGTGCTCCAGTGTTTACATTACTTTTAGTTACCATAAAAAATGTAAAACAAAATATTCAAGTGGATATTGTATATTCTAATTGAAAATTAGGAACTTATTTCTGATTAATTTTTTAAGGCACATAAACACAAATTTAAAAAAATGTATAATCATAATCATTATTACGTAAAATCCCAAGTTGGCATTCTAACCTCAGGCATATCAACTTTTGCCTCGTGATATCATGCAACAAGTATTTAAATGAGCACTTTGTCCATTTTTCAGTGACTTGTTTTTAAAGAGAAATTTATAACATTGGATATATTAGGTCTACAAATTAATTCGGTGCCTTTATTTTAATGTGTTGTAACTCCTAGTCAAATCTTGAATTTTTTCTGTACTAAGCTTGTTATAAAGGGCGAACCTGACACTTTGAAAGCAATATAATTAGGCGCGGCCCTGCGGACTTGACCTCAAAAATCGCTAGTGGAGAAGATGTCGTCGGATATGAGCATTAGGGAAACTATATGCTTTTTGCCTTCCAATTGAAAAATCATCATTTTTAAATCTCTGAAATCACTTTTTAACGTTTTACGTATTCAGAAATACCAAAATTTTTAGTGGATGACCCGACTTCACGTAAGTTTTGGTTTTTAAAAATAATTATTTCAATTTAAAGAAATGAAAATATTGAAAAATCATAATTTTTATCAGTTTGAAAAACACAATCTTCGATCGAGTTTTTTCATAAAGATACTTTTTCTCATGTCAAACAGAAATTTTATTGCTGCTGAATACGTATGGCTTTGGTTTTAAAAATTTGGCATGCATGAATCTTGAATTTTTTCAGTTTTATAATGCATATACACCTGAAATTGTGACATTCTTCTTAACCCGTCAACTAAAACTGATTTATTAATTTTTTATGTGAATTTACAACATTCTTTTCTTCGTGTTACTAAAATTACCCAATAGTCATTGCGGAAAAGCGAGAACAACGCATTAAAGATTTTCGTGACACGCCTATTTTTTTTAGAGAAGGATTATTATTTATATAGCTTCTATCTTTAAAAATGCATTATTCTGCTTGGGGGAGATTTCAATTCATTTCAGCATTCCTCTTCCAAAAAAGTATTCTTACTGTAAATATTCCGTCATCTGCTATAACGGTTTTTGCAGAAGCCTCATCAATTGCCATTGGTTCATCCATAGCAACTTCATCTTCTTCGTCTTCTTTAGCCTTTCTTCTTTTTCTTCGTTCACCCTGATCATTCTTCGGATTTAGCGAGACTGTTGAATCATAAAAACTGATCTGCATCAATTTCTTCAAGGATTTTTGTTGTAAGTGGTGCCTTCAATAACATTTACAAAATTACCGTTCAACCAGCTCAGTGCCAGAACCTGGTCACTCGGCACCCCTCGCGACATATCGAAAAACTGTTGAGATTTAGACATTTTAGGAAAGTTTAAATTTTCTGTGTGAGTAGTACCTACCCACATTTTGAATAAGACTACATTTTTTAATGCGTAGTACAGACAATAACATTTACAATAATACCGGTCAGCCTACCCTCTGCCGAATCCTGGCTATTCAACCACCTTTCCCGACATGTCGAAAAACTGAAAAAATTAAGCATTTCAGGAAGTTTTTAATTTTTGGTGGGTGTAGTACTTACAATAGCATTTAGGAAAATACCGATCAGACAGCACTGTTCCAGAACATGTTCAGTCAGCATGCCCTTACCTCACCTTGGAAAATATGTGAACAAAACTAGGGTCAATAAATCATTTTTGGTAAAAGCTTACATTTTTGCGTGCATAGTACCTACAATAACATTTACGAAAATACCGGTCAGCCTGTCCTGTGCCGGTTGACTGGTATTTTCTTAAATGTCATTGTAGACACTATTAAGGGCATGTGACACCTCGTCATGTGGTCAATCAGGTACAGTTCCCCCGGCTTTTTTTCCACAAAAATGAAAATTTTAAAAACCGAATTCGGAGATGCTATACAATATCATAACGGACGTCCCCGGACTCTTTTTTGAGGGATAATAAAAAATGTATTGTGCTAAATAAAAATTGTATACATGTGCATTATTTTGAGGTTACGTATTTTTTCATCTCTGCCTTTCCGATAATTTGGAAATTATTGATGAAATAAACTTTTTTGATTGCCTGCAAACAAGGTTAGTTCCGGGAGATTAGTTACTATGTTTATTTTTAAGTCTAAAGTTTTCGGCCAAAAATATTGTGTAGTTTGGAAGTAACGCTCGGGAGAATTGTAACACACATAACCTCGAAATATATACACACACGTTGTTACTAATATCAACATTTTTTTGATGAAAAAAAAACACAAAAAAAGTGTGCGGGGACGTCCGTTAGCATGTTCGCTATCATTTTCCAAGATTTTGGAGAAAACATATTTCTTAACCTAGGAACAAAGCCGGGGAACCTAAAACTGGTAAAATCGACAATTTTCTAAGTGTCACATGCCCTTAACAAACCAAATTTAAGCCTTCCTAAAATGCTCAAGTTTATTTAGTTTTTCGACACGTTGCAAGGGTTGCTGGTTTGCCAGGTTCCGGTACTAGGCCGTCTGAATGTTAATTTCGTTAATGTTATTGTAGGTACTACTTCCACCAAGAAGTCGAGCTTTCCTAAAATAATGAAATTTCAGTAGTTTTTCGAAATGATGCTAGAGATGGCAGACTGGTTAAGTAACGGCGCTGGACCGACTGAACGGTAATTTCGTAAATGTTGTTGTGGGTACTACTTACACACAAAATTTGAGCTTTAATGATATAATGTCGTTGACTTTTCGACATTTTTTCGGGGTTTATGGCCCAGATATTCTAGCAACTAGCCGCATGACTGTGCTATGTTGATGTACTGTGTACACTCTATATACAACCAAATATTCAAAAAATAGATTTGCTAAAATACTCAAGATTTTTTTACCACGAGCTCGCTGACTACCAGTCAGGAAAAAGTTCCCAG
Organism: Belonocnema kinseyi; assembly: GCF_010883055.1. NCBI lineage: Eukaryota > Metazoa > Arthropoda > Insecta > Hymenoptera > Cynipidae > Belonocnema > Belonocnema kinseyi. The sequence continues at coordinate 37,386,397 of NC_046659.1, forward strand.
TCAGTTCCGTTTTTCCAACGTTTTCCCCGTTTTCACTGTCATTTAGATTTTTAATTAAAACCACCATAATTAAAAATATTATCTATATTAACGAATCTAATTTGAAACAATACTTTTGAAATATATCAAATAAAAAACTATATATTCAACATGGCACTACTTTAACCTCAAACGTTTAATATTATACAATTCCCTAATAGTACAAACGTTCCATGGACATTTCAAATATCCGCCCCTTCGGAACCTGAAGGATACTTAACGGTATTGTTAATATTAAAAATAAATGTCGCGTACATCGTAAGAAATGGTAAAAATTGATGTTAGTTTACAACATGAATATTACAGTATAGTATAAGCGCAATTCAAAATAAAAACATGGCGTCCATTTTTGACTATTCCTTACAGTTTACGAGATATTTGTCTTTAAAAGCGACAATTCTGAGGGGGCGGATATTTGACATTTTCATGGAACGTTCCAGATGCGTTCTGTGGTATTATAGTACATTCTAACCATAGATTTAAAATTATATATGTACAATACAAAGTAGAAACTATGAAAATAAAATTTTCTTTGCAAGTTCTTTGAGCAGACTAATTTTTTAATTTAATATTTTCAACTTTTAAGACTCAGCCCTACCGAAAGAAATCTCAGAATATATTCTATGGATTCTCTAGGGTTAGAGCAGCTTAGAGAAATTCTTCGCAGGCACTCAGGTAGATATATTCAAAGGTCCAGGTAGTTCTTTTTAACGTTTGAAAGGCTTTAAAATGTCTTTTCCGAAATTGAAATAGGATCATAAATATATAGCAGAGAGGCTGAAATTGAAATAAGAATTCGATCATAAATAACATGCAGAGGGGCTATATCAATACAGTCAATAGAGTTGACGTTAATTAACTAATCTTTTCAATAATAAGTTTAACTTTATCCACGTAAGCTGTATAAGTTTGGAAACATAATTATTTAAACGTTTTTAAACAGTTTGAAAGTTTTCTAGGACTATTGGGATCTGCAATATACGAAAACAATTGTTCTGAAGGTTTTACAGTGTTTTTTACAGTGAAACCGGGATAAACTCCTATTTATGAAAAAAATATGAAAAATCTTATAGTACATTTATAGCATTTACTGATAGTATGGCTCGAGAAATAAAATAGAATAAAGTAAAAAATGCACGAACTTCAAACAGATTTTCAAGCTTGTTCCACTGTCAATAAAAAAGTTTGAAGAAAAAGTTATAATCATCGTCAAGTATTTATCTTTTTCATTCTTCAATGATTTTTCAGCATTCCGAATGAAAATAATCAAAGGAGGTTCTAAATAAAAATATTATTTTAGGTACAAATATATCAACATAACCTCAAATCTGAAAAAAGTTACTGCTGATTTGTCATTTTAAGTTGATATAAATTAAATTTTGCATTGAAATGTCGATAGTTAATATTACATTTAAAATGTTTATCAGGGGAAAAAATTGAAAAATTTATTATTTAGACAACAAGCGTTTTTAAATTCTAAGTTTGCAAACAAAATGCAATAATAGAAACTGATGTTTCATTTTCGACCTCTTTTCCGCAAAATAGAAGGTGTCCTGCATGTAAAATTCTTTCTCCTTCTACGAAGTTTCTACATGCCGGTGTAGATTTTGTGAGATCGCAAATTTGAGCTATTGTTACTTTCATTTTTGAGATTTAAGACTAATTTTCAATGTTTTTACATGAGTCTTATGTGGTCTTATGAGACGTCTACCTACTGTCGCCGGCCATATTGCTTTTGCCGCTAGTGGTGCCCTCAAGATTTCAGATCCCAATGGTCGGAATTAATAAAAGCAAACAAATTAAAAACTAATATGAACTTACTAAGTCTGGTTACGTTCTCAAAAAAGAAGATTGTGTTTTTACCTGCGAGCAAATTCATTAAATTTTTGAATTGGATGCTCGTGTAACAGAATCTTTTCCCAAACGACATATGTTGTTTCTCAATAAATTTCAGACGATATATAACTTTATTTTTTCAGGCAGTTTACATACGCGAAGTTATTCCAACAGTTTCAAGTCGACCATATCCAAAATATTATTAAGTTTCTGTTAACCATTCATCCTAATTGTGATTATGTCTGTACACACTTAATCTCTACACACTGCTTACTTTCATTACATTTGTTGCGCGACAGAAAATATTATTCTTTGGAAAGTTATATCTGTTAAACTAAGTCAAGAAAAATTGAAATTTTTATTTGATTTTTGTATTATATTCTTCTATGCTAAGTCTTTATACCTATAAAAATAAAAAAACACTAGTTAATGAATGCTTACCCGTGTGCCATTGATATTTTTCCAAGTTTAAAGCCACCAGATCATTGAAGAATGTACCATGAAGTTCTTCTTCGTTATCCTCTTGGTCAAACACTCCTCCGAACATATATGCTAAGTTCGACTGAATTAAAATCGCTGATGAACTACAGCGAGGCGTTATTTTAATTCCTGCTTGCCTAACAGAAGTCCACTTCCATTTTGTACCAGTTAAGTCGTTTTCTGTTGAATAAATATAATAATATTATATGAAATAACAAATATATATTTTTTAGAGGTCCAAAAAAGACTTTTTGGAATTTTTGAAATTAGATTGAAAAATATTGTAGGCTACATAAAAATAGAAAGTGCCTATTTTTTTGTTTTGAAAAAAATTAATTAATAGTACTACGCATTTCATAAAAGCAACCTTCATAAAGGGAGTCATAGGAAGAAATTAAATACATTTAATCGGAAAGTACATAAAAAAAATATTTATTGTAGTTTTATTTTAAAAATTAGATCAAATTTACCAGCGTCTTTTTGATTTATAAACCAATAAACATTAAATTAATAATAATAAAATAATTAAAGTCTTTCATATTTAAAAAATAATAATTATTATTATTAATAATAAAGTCTTACAAGACAAATTAATAAAAATTTGAAATATTCAGAATAACAATACTAGATTAATGAGAATTTCATTTTAAGGAATTAAAACCAAATTATTTGAAATTTACAATTTTTCGTGGTTAATAATTGAATATTTATTTATTAATAAATAATAATTATATTTTTTAAAACTAAATCATCTATTCACTCATAATAATTATTTAATCATTTAATAATAAGTCTTTACGAACATAAAATTAATAAATAATTAAGATTAACAATAATAATTAAAATAAAATTAATCAAGATTAAACTTTTTTACGATTAATTAATAATTAGATAATTTTTTATCAATGAATAATTATTAAAGTATTAATAATTGAATAATCTATTCATTCATAATTAATTAATTAAATAATAATTAAAATTAACAATAATTAAAATCAAATTAAATAATAGTTCTAGATAATTAGTTAAATATTAATCCTCCATTAATTGTAAGTCTTTATTACTAATTTATTCAATCATTCATTTATCACATTGTATCAATCGAATTTTATATTTCGTAAGAGATTCTGCAGTTGCTCTTTATCACAAGTAATGCTATGAATGCAGAAGATTCAGGTAAGGTGCTAGTGAATTTAGAAAAAACTTTGCAACAAATGCGTAGCCCTAATAATTAATTTTTTTCAAAAAAAAAAATAGGGACTTTCTATTTGCTTCTAGCCTACATTATTTTTCAGACTAATCTTAAAAATTCGAAAATGTATTTTTTTCGGACCACCCTAATATATATATGTATATAAAAATTTGTCATAAGGACAACCGCAGGATTGCACCGAGAGCGGGTGCTAATCTGAAAAATTGCACCCGCTCCCAGCGAAATCGCGGTAAAATTTCAGCCATAACCTTGTCTCATGACCATGAGATAGGTGATTACAGTCTGTAACGGAATCAATACGACGATCCGGCAAAAGTTTCGTGCACCCTGAGAACACGGAGTAATCCAAGGACTACCGCCTTCTGCATTTTTCCCGCAAGTGTTTTAGCATATTTTTGACACGCAGGGATGCTTTTCAGGCTATTAATGAGTGAAAGCTTGGCACCTCCAAGAGCGCCGATGATAGTGACCATTAGTTTAACAGAATATTCCGGGTACAATCGTTGCAACTCCCTTATAAGGTCTCTATACCTCTCTCTCTTTTCATTCTGCTTGGCTATGATGTTTTTGTCAGCTGGTGCCGATAATTCGATAACGAACATGGTTCGCTTCTCGAAGTCAAGAAGAAACATGTCTGGTCTCGAGTGTGCAACAGAAACAATTGTCGAGAATATAAAGTTCCATTATATGCGGCACTTCCCATTCTCGACAATAGACTCGATTTCTCTAGGAGCGTTTAGAGGCGTGATATTAAGTTTAATGCCGTAAGAGTGACAGAGATGGTAATAAAGCACTCTTAGTGCCGAATTGTGCCTTTGGATGTAGGTCGTTCCCGCATGAGTTGGACAACTAGATAGTATGTGAGCTAAATGCTCGGGGTGTGCATGTCACGCCAAGTGTTTCAGCAGCCTCCTCCGCTGCTTTGTACAGAAACGCTCCTTTGCCCACATCTTCGTGATTCCTGACCATTTTAAGAAGAGTGTCTCTTCCATTTGCAACTCTATGTGCTGTACCCAGGATAATCTTCTTGTGAAGACATTCAAGACTCAATATTCACCGACCACCTTGACGGCGTACGATGTACAGTCGCGGAACAGAAGACTTAAAAAGCATGCTTTGGTCCTCGTCGACAGTTCGATAGACCAAATTTGCCGGATGAGACTTTATATCTGCTTCGGAGAATATCCTTTATGGATGTAACATCCTGAATGCGGCTCTGTGGCACGCTCAGGTATGTATAAGTCTTTCCAGTCAAAGATGTCGTATAACGCTTCTAGCAACGAGCTCAGCATCTTCAGGGATGTCATTAAGTTTTCCTCGCTTCATATAAACCTTGGCGCATTTGTCTAAACCAAATTCCATTCCAATTTTCTTAGTATATCGTTCGACAATCCCTAGAGCTAGATGTAGTTGCTCTTTGTTTTTAGCGTAGATCTTAAGATCGTCCATGTAAAATACATGAGCGACCTTGTACTTTCGATCTGCAGGTTTGCCGCACAAGTACCCGTCGGAATGGCGAAGTGCTAGAGATAGTGGCAATAATGTAAGGCAAAAGAGGAGTGGGCTCATGGTATCACTCTGAAAGACAGCTCTCTGAAAGTGCCTTGTTGTTACACGATTTTTTCCAGATAAGATAGTAAATCTGGTTTTCCAAAGCGGCATCAATCTCTCTATGCACCCAACTATTTGCGGATGAACCTTTAAGATTTCCAAAAGACAGATGATAAGTCTATGCAAGGTCGAATCGAAAGCTTTCCGATAATCAATCCAGGCCATCGATAGGTCACGTTGGTAGAATGCTGCATCTTTGCAGACACATCTATCGTTGAGCAGGTTCTCCCGACATCCCGCTACGCCTTTCTTTGAGCCTCGTTGTTTATACATTTCTTGCAACACAGGTTCAATTGCCCGAACAATCCTATCATTTAGGATAGCTGTGAATATCTTATACAGCGTGTTCAGACAAGTGATTGGCCTGTAATTCGTCGGTTCAGCTAAGTTGCCTATTTTCGACAGGAGTATTGTCCGCCCTTCCACCAACCACTCCGGAATCGGTTCTTCCGACTTTAAATACGAGGTGAAAATACGGGCCAAATGCTGATGGGTTAAAGGAAACTTCTTCCACCAGAAGGTTTTGATACAATCTGGTCGACAGTAACTGGAGGGCCTTGGAAGAGTCGAGATGGATCAGAGAGAAACTGTTGATTTTCTCTGACCCACCTCCCCCTTAGCTCTAGACTTCTCTTAGCATCAGATAGTATCCGTATTCTCTCAACAATATGCTGCCTGATACTCAACATCTTTGACTTGTTAAGTGTGTGATAACGGGTCCGGAGTGGGCGCGCGAACTTTCGAACCTTGGCGGTAAAATTCCTGCCAAATTTGATGTAGTCAATCACACGCTGAATGCGGGACGCATACTGCCTTGCCCAGCCTATCTTTATGGCAAGTTGATGCATTCGTCTTTTGGTCTTATGATCAACCGTTGGTTTTGTCTTACGGTTCGCATCGGCCAAAGTTCTCGCTGCATTTTACACACAATAATTGATAGCCCAGAGGTCGGATTCTTCAGAAAAATTTTCACGAAGCTCGTCATCCATTTCAGCCAGATCTTTAGGCTTGAGAGAAACCTTGGTGTTCATGTTTCTCCGGGTCATAACGCATCGCTCTTCCTCTATCGGATGCTTGCACACGGTTGGTCTTAGTGTCGCCTCTTTTTCTCTATTACCGACTTGTCCTAGCTGTGGTAGAGTAGGCGTTACGCTCACCTAGCCCCTTTTTCGGAGTAGTTCGGCATGGTTTCGCAGATGTTTCTGCGGAATGTGCGATAGCTCCGGGTAGTTCTCGCTCCACAGAGCATAGCGCCGTGCCTGAGATTGCCTGAGTGTCCTGAGATTCCGCGCGTTCTGTTGTTTTGAACCACACTTACTACAACTATGTTTGGTGTTGTCCTTGTTGTTCTCACGAGAAGCTAGGGAAAGGGCGAACCCCTCTCCTTAGCCCGGTATCCCAGAGTCACCGTTCTAAACACCTCACCTCATCTGTCTGGAATGGATGACGAGCTTCGTGGACATTTTTCTGAAGTACCCGACCTTTGGGCTCTCAATTATTGTGTGTACAATGCAGCGAGAGCTTTGGCCGATGCGAACCGTAAGACAAAACCAACGGTTGATCATAAGACCAAAAGACGAATGCATCAACTTGCCATAAAGATAGGCTGGGAAAGACAGTATGCGTCCCGCATTCAGTGTGTGACTGACTACATCGCATCTGGCAGGAATTTTACCACCAAGGTTCGAAAGTTCGCGTGCAAACTACGGATCCGTTATCACACACTTAACAAGTCAAAGCTGCTGGCCATAAGGCAGCATATTGTTGAGAGAATACGGATACTATCTGACGCTAAGAGAAGTGTAGAGCGGAGGGACAGGTGGGTCAGAGAAAATCAACAATTTATCTTTGACCTATTTCGAATCTTCCAAGACCCTCCAGTTACTGTCGACCATCCACCCAAACTAGAGGAGGTCGAAGTATTTTGGAGAAAAGTCTACGAAGTGCAGCATAGACTGGAAGAAGACTAAGAAAATATAAATAGCTTCAAGGATCCGCGTGATGCCCCCATAAAACCTGATGACGAATGCTCACCCATCACTACCGAGGAGGTGAAAAAAGTATTAGGAGGGATAAATAACTATTCCGCACCGGGACCAGATTGTATCAAAACCTTCTGGTGGAAGAAGTTTCATTCAACCCATCAGCATTTGGCCCGTATTTTCACCTCATATGTAAAGTCGGAAGAACCGATTCCGGAGTGGTTGGTGGAAGGGCGCACAATACTCCTGCCAAAAATAGGCAACTTAGCTGACCGGAACAATTACAGGCCAATCACTTGTCTGAACACACTGTATAAGATAATGAGAGCTATCCTAAATGATAGGATTGTTCGGGCAATTGAAACTGTGTGGCAAGAAATGTATGAACAACGAGGGTCAAAGAAAGGCGTATCTGGAAAAAATCGTGTGACAACTAACAAGTTCACCTTTCAGAGAGGTGTCTTTCAGGGCAACACCATGAGCCCACTCCTCTTTTGCCTTACATTATTGCCATCTCTAGCACTTCCCCATTCCGACGGGTACTTGTGCGGCAAACCTACAGATCGAAAGTACAAGGTCGCTCATGTATTTTACATGGACGATCTTAAGATCTACGCTAAAAACAAAGAGCAACTACATCTAGCTCTAGGGATTGTCGAACGATATACTAAGAAAATTGGAATGGAATTTGGTTTAGACAAATGCGCCAAGGTTTATATGAAGCGAGGAAAACTTAATGACATCCCTGAAGATGCTGAGCTCGTTGCTAGAAGCGTTATACGACGTCTTTGCGCTGGAAAGACTTATACATACCTGGGCGTGCCACAGAGCCGCATTCAGGATGTGACATCTATAAAGGATACTCTCCCGAAGTGAACAGCTCCTCGATAAGAGGATGCACGGTATCTTCCACAGAAATGTGGAGGATCAGTCAATGTCGTGTGAGCTAACGCTTGCTTTCCTTAAATAGCCCGGATTGAAGTCTGGTACGTAGGGTTTCATTTTGGCATGCCGAGACGGTGTCATTTCCACCTTAATAAACCGTCGCCATATTTTGAGCCAAGACATTCCCGATAATAATTACAGGGCGTGCCATGCACACCCCGAGCATTTGTCTCACATGCTATCTAGTTGTCCAACTCATGCGGGAACGACCTACATCCAAAGGCACAATGCGGCACTAAGAGTTCTTTATTACGATCTCTATTCATCTTACGGCATTAAGCTTAATATCACTCCTCTACATGCTTCTAGGGAAATCGAGTCAATTGTCGAGAATGGGAAGTGCCGCATATACTGGAACTTTATATTCTCAAAAATTGTTTCTATTCCACACTCGAGGCCAGACATGGTTCTTCTTGACTTTGAGAAGCGAACCATGCTCGTTATCGAATTTTCGGAACCAGCTGACAAAAGCATCATAGCCAAGGAGAATGAAAAGAAAGAGAGGTATAGAGACCTTATAAGGGAGTTGCAACGATTGTACCCGGAATATTCTGTTAAACTAATCGTCCTTGTCATCGGCGCTCTTGGAGGTATCAAGCTTTCACTCGTTAATAGCCAGAAAAGCATCCCTTCGTTTCAACAATATGCTAAAACACTTGCGGGAAAAATGCAGAAGACGGTAGTCCTTGGATCACTCCCTGTTCTCAGGGTGCACGAAACTTTTGCCGTATCGTCGTATTGATTCCGTTACAGACTGTAACCACCTATTTCACGGTCGTTAGACGTGGTTGTGGCTGAAATTTTACCGCGATTTCGCTGGGAGCGGGTGTAATTTTTCAGATTAGCACCCGCTCCTGGTGAAATCCTGCGGTTGTCCTTATGATAAATTTTTAATATATATAAAATAAATAATAACAAACATTTAATTATATTATTTTTCAATATTAAACATATTCGAACAATATTGAAACTCTAACGATCATGTTCTCGCGATGGCGTTGCGGCAGAACGAAGAGGAAAGGGACTAAGGGGAAGATCAAAACCCAGAAGTTAGCATAAAGAGCATATTAAAGATTTTGAAACGCTTTTTGCTTTTGGAGGATCGTCTAATCCTTCTTGTGATATAATATACTATTATATTCCTTTATAAAGAATAAATATATCTGGCAACGTTCAAATATTTGAAAACATCCATTTTTAATACTAGAATTTGTGCATTTAGGCACAAAACACCCATATTATCATTAATTTATTGTCGTTTTTGAAAAAGAAAAAGCAAAAACATACAGCTTGTTCAAAAGATATTGACACCATGTGACATAAGTTTAAAAAGGGTATACATTTAGCTTTTTGAAATAATTAATTTCGGCGAAATTAAGTAAAAAAATCGTGATATAGCTTTGCTTTTAAGAAAAAAAAGCCATTTTTTCATTATTGCCAGAAATTTAGAAAATGTGCGATTAGGCAATCCATCACGAAAAATGATAATTTGCCGTAATTACGGTTATAACCTCAATTGCCGGCGACTTATGTCATAATACTTTTCGATAATAACTGATTTTAAGTAGTTTCATATCAAATAAAATTATATCAGAGATACTTTAAAGGATTTTAAAAGAATTTAAGTGTTTTTAGGGTTTCTCCACAGATTTTCAACGATTTCAAAATATTTGAAAGGATTTTAAAAGAATGCAGGAAAATTGAACGATTTTGAAAGAATTTTAAAGATTTTTTAAAGAATCCAACAAGGTTTAAGGATTTTCAAGAGATTTGGTCAAATTTTAAGGCAGTTTAGGTGATTTCAAAGATTGTCAAGCCAGTTACTTAAAAGTTATTTAAAAAGATTTCAATTAATTTAAGAGATTTCAAGGGATGTAATTTTAAAAAAATATTAGGAATATAAGAAAATTCAGAGGATCATAATAAATTGTACTCCGTTTTGAAAATTTTAATTTATTTTAAAGAAGTTGAACGGAGTTCAAAAAAATTCGGAGCACTTTAAGGATTTCTAAGAACTGAAGCGATTTTAAGGATTTAAAAGATTTGAATTAATTTTAGTCAATTTTACAATATTTAAAATTATTTTAAGTAAGTTGAAAGGGGTTCAAAAAAATTCGGAGGACTTTAAGAATTTTTAAAGAATCTTACGAGATTTCTCAGAATTCAAGTGATTCCAAGGAATTACTAGGGACTTGGCGGAATCTTCAAGTTTCTTATTAAAGGATTTAAAAATAATTCAAAAAATTGAAGTATTTATAAGTTATTTTGCAAGATTTTAAGACAGTTTTATTAGTCTTAAAGAATTTCAAGCGAGTTTTAAAAAGTTATTTAAAAAGATTTTAATAAATTTTAAAAAATTCAAATATTTTAAGGATTTTTAAGATATTTAAAGCAATTTAAGAAAATGTAAAGGATTCCAAAATGTTGACCACCAGCTATTCCAACAATGCAACCTAACCTCAACCACGGCACATTATATTTTTTCTTGATGGATTGTCCAAATCGCACACTCCCCAATTGCTAACAATAATTTAAGAAATGTCTTTTCTATCTGAGAAGGAAAGCCATATCAGGATTTTTCACTTACTTTCGTGTACAAAGATTTATTCTAGTCAAACTCCTATCTAATCAATGCTTTGCAGTCCACCAAGTGGTATGGTCTTATAGATTCCGACGTTGCCGGCCGAGTATGACGTAATGTTAGAATACTCAATACTCGTATTATTCGTGATCTCTGAGTGAAAAGTTTCATATCAAAAAATAAAAAAATGTAGTAGATGAACCTATTTCATAAAATAGCACATTAGTGAAAATATAAATATAAATTACTTTCAGGACTCAGAACAAACATATCCATGTGAACTTGGCCTTTGTCGAAATCCTTTCTTATCCGTTCTTTGCAGTATCCGCCGTAAACTAGAAGTTTATTTTCTGGCGTTGGTAGCACAATGCATCCAGATCTAGCAGCAGGCAAATTTCCTAAAAGAAGTTTATTACAACAAATTTTCATCAGGAGTCACACAAGTAAAAATTATATTTACCAGATATTTTTAATTCTGTCCACGTATAACTACTTATATTGAAAACATGAATATCATTGAAATATTTGTACTCTCTGAGATTGTCGTAAAAACCGCCAAAAATAAACAACTGTTTCTTCATGTAGACCATCCTATGACCACTTCTTGCGGATGGTCCACCTGATGCACTGAAATATTCATAAAAAGAATATTTTTAAACTCCACAATTAAAAGATTTTTTAAATTTATTGAACTTATACTTGTGGCAGGTACTGATAAAAAATACAAACTTGATTTTTTCCCACTTCTTCTCCCCAATATGATAAACCCACAAGTCACGATAATGATAAAATTGAGATTCCGATGGGCTGGAAAATTCACCACCAAATATCCATAGATCCCCCTTGCCTGTTGGCACTATAGCTGCCTGGTGAGCACATCGTGGAGGCGGTGAACCAGGTGCTTTTACAAGTGTCCACTCTTTTCTGTTTATGTTATAAAAAAATAAATCACCATATACCACAGTCTGTAAATAAGGAAATTTTTTTAACATTAACGTTGATGAATCAGAGTGATGTGTTGGTAAAATGCAAACAAAATATTTCCCAAGACAGCAATGCACGTCTTTCTGGGTTATATAAAAACCCCCAATTTTTCCAGAAGCGAGGGAAATGTTTCAAATTGGGTTTTAACCCTGGTATTTCTATATAATCTCCTTGATGTGACCGCAGGATTTCTAGTTATCAGCCAATTTAAAATTCCCGATTTTTTCCGACCAATTTAAAGATGCCTTTTTATAGTTAAACAATTGAAATGGCGGATGCGAGAACTCGTAAAGCGCTCGAAATCGCGTAAATGCATTATTCACTCGGGCAAATTGATCGATGAAAAAAAGTGTTCGAAACGTAAAACAAAATATACCTTCGTATTCGTCTGGACCACGCCGACAAATTTTTTGCAGCAAACTTTTTCATTCGACAATTATTACTCAAGATAAACAATAAAAACTTACCAAATATTCCGATCGAAAATCGCTGTTTTATAAAACATAAGTCTCGATTATTCAGCTGTTTGTTAATAAAAATGTTTGAAAATTTCATGGTGTTTTCTCAATACAACCCTAAGCGTTGACTAAAAGCAACACAATTTGTTTAAAAGTGTAATATGTTCACAGCTTCTCTTAAATAATTAATTCCAAATGAAAACCACGTTTCGGCAACTTCGATCAATGGGACAGTCATCGAAAAAATATTAGTTGAAATAATATTTGATAAAATTCGGCCGAAAATTGTGGAAATGATAGCGAGTTAAGGTCAACATACTCTGCCTCTGCAGCTCCGGTTAACGACCTTCACGAGGGCCTTTGTTACCTAAGTCACAACGATTTTGATCAAATGTTCAGAAAAACTTTCTTAAAGCCTAGCAAACAACTTTCTCGCGATAAGTTATTTCAACGAAGATTTTTTCGATGGCAGCCCACTAGTCGAAGTTGGCGCAACGTGGTTTTCGTTCGGAATGAATTTGTTTTTGAAAAGCAATAAAAATATTACATTTTCAAAGAAAGTGCATTGCTTGCAGTCATCGCTTATGTATTGAAAATACACCATTTAATTTTCAAGCATTTTTATCACCAAATAACCGAATGATCATGAGTTATGTATCATATAACATCGATTTACGATCAAAATCTTTAATAAGTTTTTATTGTTTATGTTGGGTAATATTTGTCGAAAGAAAAAATTTACTAAAAACCATTTGTCGGCTGCATCAAGAGGAATATGATGGTATTCTCCTACTCGATTTGTTTTAAGACGAGTCAAAATTTTTGAAAAAAAAGTATTTTTCTGCAACATATATTTAAATATTTCAAATGAGGAATGAGGTTTCTATCAAATTTATCTAAAATACATATTCATTTTATTATTATTATCCTACTGATGAGATGTCTTCGAATTGTCCCAACTTTTTTTAACGTGGTAAAATGTTTATTATATTTTAATTAAATTTTAAGAAAACATTGAGATTTGCACTGTTTTACAATATCTTATTTAAAAATTTACAAAATAGCTTCATCTAGGCGCATTTTACATATTTAGAATTCTGATAGTTCGAAATATATTTGAGAGAAAAAATTTTAACTCATACAATTAACATGAAATGAAGTTTGGACCGGTACTGTAAGTATACTTATACGCGTACATATAATTGCAGTGCAATTAACTTTGATGTATCATACATAAACAATAATATTTCCTCTCTCTCTCTCTCTCTCTGATTCACGACTAAACAATAAAAAGAAGATAGAGGTAGAAAAAAGTAGATTTTTCGACAAAAGAACAAAGTTCTCGATTCTGAATAGAAATATTTCTATAAACAAAGAAAATACCATATACCTTTTGACCATCGTAAAATTCGCCACCAAACATAATTAACTCATCTTTGAAGGGATGTGCTGATAATGTAAAGTTTACACGACGTGAAGGAGAGGCTACGACACATTCTACAACTCGCTGACGACGAGCTTCTTCTTTTTCGATCTCGGCGACAATTTTTTCAATATCATCCTAGAAGTATAAACAAAACAATTCTTGATTTTATTAATGTCCTTATGCTTCAATTATATTATTCAATTTCTAGATATAAAGAATAGTGATAGGAACTTCAAATGGGCACTCGAACACTCAAGGGTCCCGGTACACGGTTCACGACGGGTAAAACAAGGGTACCCGTAATATTTTGAAAAATACCAGGGTAATCGGGCAATACTCGGGTTCGCTTTCGGGTAATCAAAAAAGGAATAATTTAACTTAAAAAAATGAAGATCTATGGTTAGTAAAAATGTACAACTTAATTAACCTAAACATTAAGAAACAAAATATTCTTATAAGCAAGGAAAAATATGAAATGTAAGTTGGATCTGGCTAGATTCTTAAGGGAGAGTTGAGAGGCGGGGGACGCCACTTCTGATTGGTGCCGCTGTACCGAAACCCACTATTCTAACATTGGTGCCCTATTAAAATTAATTGTTTATCCCACAACAGATTTAATACAAAATAAAGAGAATAGTATTTAATAAACTATATGTGATAAAAATAATAATTTATAGGTATATATATTACACAACAATAAATAATACTAGTTGAATAAATACATTACATAGGTTGTAAGTGCAGCCTTGGTTCGAAAAGGCTATAAATATAATTAAAGTAAAAATAAATTGCGGAAAAGAATTAAATGTTGAAATTTAATAAATTCATATTCTCAAAATATTTGAAAAAAAATCTTTAAGAAACACAAACAAGATTTTTTCCGAGAAACATAAATAAATTTGTTGTGAAACAAATATAAATACAAAATTTTAAAGAGCATTGGTTAGGATTGTTTTAGAGAAGGAAGTAAAAAGTAATATGAATGAAAAGACATTTTTATTTCACACTGAAAAACAATATGCGCATATAAAAAACATTATATAATTGATTTGTCGTCTGCATCGCCATGCTTTTGCTAGCGTACTTTTTCAATCTTATGTTCTTTGTCTTCAGAGTTTTTATAAATTCTAAAACGAAATATTATAAATCTAAGCAATATTTTGAATTTTAAACCGCGACATGGTAAAACCGGACTGCTACGGATTCATACGACTTTAAGTGAGAAGAAATCCAATAAATTCAGATCGTCGTACTTTTGCACATCTGGATACCATGTATGATACATTTTTCCCATCTCTTGGAACGTATTGAAAGTATCTTTATTCACGTAGAAAAATAATTAATTTTATAATCCTTGTAAACAGCGAATTTGGTAAAATCAAAGATTTCAAAATCGACGGAATTTCTTGAACCGAACAGTGCAATACGTGCAGTACATGCAATACATTCATCATACGTTGTTGTGTTTTTTAAAATGCTATTAATGAAGTAGCCAGCAATTCGAGACAGGGAATTTTTCCACATTATTCAATGGATCCATATGTTAAGGTGATCAAGCTAATTTCATATAGCAAAATATTTTCTACTAACTGGAGCATCATCGACTCTTCACGCTTCATCAGTCTATCCTAATGTACGTAGGGGAGTCAAGTATAAACCGTATTTTTTATAACTTTTTTTTGAATTAAAACTTTTGCAAAGTTCAAAATTTATATTTTTCTATATACATTCCTTTACGATTAAGGCACTTTTGCCATCCGATTGGTATCTTCTGAATTTCAGTATCATAAAACGAATGTGGTTGGGTTTGAAGCCATTTCGCAAGAAATGTTCTACCTCATCATCGGTGTTGTGCAACAGACCTTGGTACTTCTTTCTCGCGCATCGCGCAAGCTGCTGAACGAAGGAGAAGGACTGAGCCAACTGTAAATAACCCTACTTCAGCCTCAAATTAGCCCTAATTCATTATTGCGCTTATGTGACACTGCGGAAAAAATTACAGTTTATATTTCATTGCCCTACGCATATTAAGACTGACTGATGATATTTGAAGCGACGATGCTGCTTCAGTTAGTAGTATTGTTGACAATTGTTTCCTCACATATTGGAATATTGACAACATTAGCTAGAGAAATTCGAAAAGTCTATGGTTCTGCAGTTAGTGCAAATACTGATTTCCTAGACATGATGTCAACATTTGCTTGAGAAGTTTAAATGATCCATCGTGCAACAATTAGTTGAATTGTTGTCCGTGGCTTCCTGGGCAACCTCACAACATTATATGCAGAAGTTTAAAGAGTCAACGGTGTTCCAATTAGTTTAAATATTGATTTCCTGGGCATAATGACAATGCAAGGTTAAGAGATTGAACTGATTGACAATGTTGTAGATAGTTGTAATGTTGTCATTAACTTTAAGGGTATACTGATAACATTAGCTGACAAAGTGTAAATAGTCTATGGTGCAGAGATTTACTGGATAAGTTTTAAGAGTCGATAGTAATGTAGACGTATTCATTGCAGGAAGATCTTTAATTTTTAGACTTGTTATTTTATTGAAATTCGGATAGAAAATTACTATTATAATATTGGTAGTTACTAGAGTGGATTTGTAGTGTACTGAGAAATGTAGATCGAACGCAGGTCAAACCCGGGAAACAAAATCTCTGGATAAGATGTGCCAATAGCGTTCCAGGCGACTTTATTATAATTACGTCCTAGTCATGTAATTTGAAAATATGTTTATATACGTTTTAGGCAAAGAATATATTCGCGTCATAAGCTTGTATTAATTCAGTAATATATAGTAATACAAATAGTAGGAAAAAATATAATATTTTTTACATTTTAATAATAGTCACTAATAAAAAAAAACAGAAAATACAGTTTAGTTACATTTAAATCATTTTTTTCTATACTCTCATACCCTATTATTTACACATTATTTTTATTTTTAAATTATCAATTTTAAATCATTATCTTCATATTACCCTATATAAAACTAATATATTATTCACTTGGAAAGCCTCTGGAAGAAAAACTGAAGGTTATAATGTTTTGAACAGTACATCACAAGTTACTTAAATCAATGTCATTACTGAAATTGATCAAAAATTTGCTTACCACCTCATTACCTCACCTACACGTAATTGTGTTGCCTGGGTTTTTAAATCCCAGTCGGAAGCATAGAGATAGAAATCATGTAACTTTTATTAATTTTCTACCGCTAATATAAAAAGGGATAAGGAAAATTTATCCCAGCCTATCCAACGCCTATCTCCCTGTATCTCTCTTTACCCATTGTCCATATACCTCTATCTCTTTCTATTTCTCGTCTATATACATACAGCTATTTTTATCGTTCTTTCATCCACGTGTATCTTTTTCCATTTCTCCGCTATAAACGTCTACATTTTTTTATCTCGTTAACAATCCATATTTACGCCTATGCACACTGGGCCAGGAGATTCGATTCCGTGGCCAAAAGACGATTCTTGAAGTCGAAAAAATCAAATTGATTACTGAATTCAGGAATAATTTAAGTATTATTCTCGCAATTATTCGTCGGTTGGTAAATTTTTGTTTTGATGATACCTGCGCAAAGTTGAAAATCTTATTAAAATTCGTAGTGCTAATGATGTTCATAAAATACATTTTTTGATGTTGAGAAATTGATTCCAAATCTTCTACCTCCATTTATTCCATTCAAAAAGGTGTGCCAATTATAAGAAGTTAATTGAGTCTGGAATTCTCAATTACAATGAAATACGCAATCACATTATTAGTGAATGAAAAACAAGATTTCTTACCAAAGCATCTCAGACCCGAAATCTTTAACAAAAAATATATACGATATTTGAATAAATCTTTGTAGATACTTCGGAGTACTTAAAATCGACTCTTACAATCATAGAAATTTAGTTATATAATACGTTAAAACCAATATTTCAGTTAACTATAATCTTTTACGATTTAGGGAAATTGTAATATGTCAAATTCACTACATCAAATTCAAGCAGGACAATACGCAAATATTATTATCATGATCAGTATTTGTATACAATAACACTATAGAACACAGATTCGCTGATGTAACTAACCTACCCTGTACTTATATACTTAGATTCCTTATATACTAAGTACTACAAGTTTTTGGAATTGTGAGAAACGGCATTGTGCTTAATAATTCGAATTAGAAACATTCAAAATTGAAAGTAAAAACAGGAAAATTTTCTGTCTGAATACGGTCAATACTGGGATTGAATTAAATTCAAATATATCCATAGGTTTTTCGGATTTTTTTTCAATCACACTGGAAAACACGTGTCCATAAATGAATCTTGATCAGTTTAGCGGGAAAAACGAAGTTCTTCTATTCACAATCGTGAGCCCTCGTTTATGAGGTATGATCGGCGGATTCGGCTAACCTCGAGAAATTACACTATGACAAAAAAAACGAAATATACTTTTATGAAGACCTATCACAAGTTGTAGGTCTAGTAAAACAAGAAAAATGGTAGGGGAGAAATTTCAAATACACCCCTAAAATATCATTTTATGGCAAAAAAGCCGTTTTTGACAGAATTTGGGATTTTTCGATTTTTTTTACATTCTGTCAAATTTGACGATATTATTCGATTTTGGAGATTTTTTTCAATACAATATTTTGAATATAAATTTAATTCCGCGTCGAATGAGGTATTCTTGAATCAAGTTCGATGAAAATTGACGGAGTTGTGTGCATTTTAAGATATTAAGAACTTTTTGGTAAATTTGCATGTACGTAGTTGACGTCAAATTTGAATTAGGGTGCGATATGAGGGATGAAATTGATAGAAACCGTCATTATAGCTATGTAATTTTTATTTATTATTGTGTATTATTATTAATTATAAATTATTATTATAGGATTTATCTGATTCAAGAATGCTTGCTTGACCTCTTCCGTTTGTATGATTCATCACTGGTTTCTTGTTTTAATGACCAACAGTAATCAGCAAGCATATTGATGGGACTCTTCCCTTGAAAACGTTTTTCGATGGCGGCTCCTATTTCCTGGTGAAAACGTTCACATTGTTTATCACTCATCTTGCCCAGATTTTCTGAAAGGAACTTTTCACACTGACAAGGATCCCTGAAATTAACAATTACAGCTCTTTAAAAAGAATGTAGAAAAGTAATGAACTCTCAACTGTACACAAATAATAATCATATGTTACCTCCTCTTAGCTTTGCATCACTCAGTTTAGGGAATGCTACTTCTTTCAGGTAACAAAACGCTTCTCCGTCGCCTCTCAATTTCTTCAAAAACTGCTTCGCGTAACCCAGTTTCAAGTGTAGTGGTGGTAGGATGACATTTTCTGGTCGTACTAGTGGAGTGTTCAAAACATTTTTGTTGCCAATTGTAAAGAGTTGACCTGATGGCCCTTTCGTTTTTGCATATCTATTCGGGGCACGACTATCCCATTCACAACGGTAGCGAGGATACTTGGTATACCCATCTTGCATTCCGAACAAAATTGTTAGTACTTTCAAGTCGCTGACTATTTGCCATTTATATGCAGAGTAATTGATGCGGCGAAGTATTTTTTCCAAATGTTCGTACGTTTCCTTCATATCAGTTGCGTATGCTAATGGAACAGATGACAATTTATTTTCATTGTGTAATAACACAGCTTTCAAATGTAAAAAATCATACGAATTTGAACTTCAAGATTCGAGTAAGGAATATGATGAATACAATTCATAATATTGAGAGAGTACTTACTCACGCACGATCCATCAATGAAAAGTTGCCATTCACTTGACACGTGATAGTAGTCCAAGAGGTCGAATAGTTCAGATACATCTAAACAATAAACAAGTTTCTCATTCTGTTCATAAGCTTTGAAAATTTCTCTGAAAGAAATTCGATCATCTTTACGGGATAGCGTGATCTTAAACTCATCTTCCACAAAATTCCATTGCTTCAATCGAGAAGCGAACACCTCAGACTGTCTCCGTGATAGACATAAATCACGTATAAGATCCTGAAAGTCCACATTTGATAATGGATGTCATTCTCTTGAACTTGGTGCAGGTGAAAGGTACTCTACCAACAGCTTCATGATCATCAGCTTGACCATGATCACCGAGTTGGACATTCTTCAATTCCTGAACTGTAGTTAAGTCAACCATATCTTCCATGGCTTCGGGTTTCGTTACAGTCACGACATCGGCATATTTTATGCGTTTTCGCGTTTTATAATGATGACCCCTTACATATTTTTTTACAAAAATAGCAGTCGTTCAGTTTATGGTAAGGCTGATAATGCCATATTATCGGATCAGGTAAGGAAATTCGAACTTTATTGAAACTTTTCAATTTCCATGTCTTTAACTTCAACGAGTACTCGACACACGCGAATTCTACTTCACACCAGCGTTCAGAGGGAGTATATTGAAGTTTGAAAAAATCGTTGTAGCCATCAATCACAGCTTCATTTTTTTACCTGCAAACGTTGCTGCTGATCAACGAACAAACCACATATGAAGCAAAACTTATTTCGATTATCACACATTTCTTTTTCGTAAAATTAAACTGAGCACTGAAACTTTGAATGACGGAGTCTGTCGGGAAATATTCTTTTTTTGTTGGTAAAGGAACAGAGAGGACACCGTCTCACAGAGAAAACAGAAGAGAGAATTAATTGTAGGTATTTTTCAAGTGGGTAACATTTAATTTTTTAGCATCGAAACCAAAGAAAGTACAATAAGTTGACATTGTGGCAGTACCCTGTGTGACGCGGCCCGATGTAAATTTAACGTGAGCTACGTACATGGAAATTTACCAAAAAGTTCTTAAAATCTTAAAATGCACACAACTCCCTCATCTTTCATCGAACTTGATTCAGGAATAGCTCATTCGACGTGAAATTAAATTTACATTCAAAATATTTTATTCAAAAAAATCTCCAAGATCGAATAATATCGAAAAAATATCGTCAAATTTGACAAAATGTAAAAAAAATCGAAAAATCTTTCGAAAAAAAAATTTCTCCTCCACCATTTTTCTTAGTTTTACTAGACCTACAACTTGTGATAGATCTCCATAAAATTATATTTTCACTGTCACACAGTGTTATCGGAGCTATTGACATAGTGATTTGCAATTTCCTCAACTGAAGCTTACAATTTCTATTAGCGTCTATTACAGAAAATAAAAATATCTCTTATTTCGTTTCACTTTTTCATTGACTATTGATAATATCATTATCAATTTTTATTATTCTCTGTTTTAATATATAAAATGGCAATCTTTGCTATTAAATATACTAATTATTGTTCTCAAGATATTAAGTTTTCATATTTTAATTGTAAAGTTTCGTAAGAACGCTAACAATAATTTTTACATTAACACGATTCTCCCAAATCGTATTATTGTTATGGCGTCATATCATTAACTTAGAAAACCACATGAAATCAGTAATAAGAGGGATACGGCAATAACTAATGTATTTTTGAATAATTATGTAATACAATTTTTTTGCTGCTTTTGTATCAATAAATGTTTAGAAAATATGAAATACGTGCAACGGATGCACAAAGATATATGTTGAACTTTTTTCTGTAATTCATTCACAAATAAAGTGATATTTTTCTCGTGGGCGTCATTTCGTTTCTCTGCGACTTTATAAGAAATATCCAAATGAGAAAAATGAGGTACCATTTTGTTCACTAGAATATTTACTTAGAGTCTGACCTGCGCCATTTTAGGCGTTTTCATTTGTTTAAAAGAAAACTTACTCGAAACGTTTTTGTGCGCATTCATTCGTTTCCATTTGCATGGAGATATCCAATGCCCTCGTCTACTCAATAACATCTATGCATGCAAGTTGAAAAAATGAACTATCAATAACATGGAAAATTATTCATTAATATTATTATTAGAGACCATAATAATTATTTATAATTATTATATTATATTATTTGATAAAGTTAGCATTTCATATAATTTAATTAAAAACGCATGTCATAAATAAAAAATTGATTATGAATTGATTAATATGTAACACATTGTATGGTTCAAATAACTATGTGAAAAATAATGAAATAATAATTTAACAAATTATCAATTATTTTTAATTGTTTATTTTTTACCAAAGATTCACAAGAAGCTATCATAAAAACCTATTGGCAAGAATTTCTAGCTCAGTTCGTTAACTATTATAAATTATGGATGCCATTTTAGATTATCCATTTTGAATGTTGCATTTTTTCCTAAAAATTCACCATCAGCGCCCAATAAAACTCCCGATTGAGCACTTTTATCACAATTCGTCAACTTTTCTCAATTCTCGGCGCCATTTCGAATGTACCAGTTTGAACGTAGCATTTTTAAACACACAAAAATCGTAATCAGCGACCCCTAAAATCCCGAAGTAAGCATTTTTAGCCCCATCCCTACCGATACAAAACTTAGAGTATTCTCAGGCAAAATAACCAGGCCGGTTTAAGACTATCTGCAGGTTCTATTTGAATCATTTAGTCTCAAAGATAGAGACATTTTGGGTGCTTTTCAAGGTCTTTTTAGAGCACCTTTTAAAAGTGATGCGACGGTAATATAATGGTCCTTTTGTATTCGTCATGGATCGGGCGGGCAGAGTTATTTACAATAGTTTGCCGTCGCTCACCCGACTCTCAGTTTTTAAATTTTTCATTCAAATTATTAACACTTTTTTTAACTAATGAATTTTCTCATTATACTTATTTATAATTATAACTTATATACTAATATACAATCGAAACCCGTAGATTCTGAATTATTATGTTTTAGGCTGTTAACTGTGAAATTAAAAAATCTATTTCTAAATTTTAATCCGAAGGATTAACGAAGGAAACTTGAGTGTCGGCTACTCTATTGAGATATCCTCTCTGCTTGTTATTTATGATCGAATTCTGATTTCAATTTCAACCTCACTGATTGTTATTTATGATCGTATTTTTATTTCAATTTCGGAAAGGACATTCTAAAGCCTTTAAAGCATCTAAACGAGCTACCTGGACCTTTGAGTATATCTACCTGAGTGCCTGCGGAGAATTTCTCAGTTTCTCGGAGCGTTGAGAATCTTTATCGCATACTCTGAGATTTCTATCGGCAGGGATCCATCAACTCTTTTCAAATTTCGCCGCCATTTTGAATTTCGAATTTTTATTAAAAAGTTCGTAATTAACGAACCCTAAACCCCCTAAATAAACACTTTCAACTTAATCTGTCAACTTTTCTGAAAATTTGCCTTTATTTTGAATCCGGAATTTTGAGTTTTTTGTTTTTGTCCAAAAATGCATAATCAGCGGCCTCAAAACGCCAGAATAAGCACTTTTAGCCAGATTATTTAATGTTTTTAATTTTGGCCAATAGTCCGGGTCTCCCGCCCCACTATGATATATCTTTTAAATCACGTTCCGTCAGACCGTTAACAACTCACACCGAAGCATAGGTTAAATCACTACCCTAAAGCACCCCCTCAAAAAATCTCGAACACTGATTCAGCATTGGGATTAAAAAATACTTCATTCACGTCAAACAGCTCCACCGACAGCAGATACGGGAATATCCGATTAACGCATCGGAAAGTGTGGACCTGACTGAAGTTAGCTGAGGATGCTGATAAAGGAGGCCAAATAGATTCCTGAGCTCCGCGTCACACTCACAGCCTACTGGTAGGCTTCACCCAGTCCGGATGAAGTGATCACCTGTGCAAACATAAGAAGATCTAAATCTCGTGATGAGGTGAACGTACTGCCTCGGAAGACTGATGCCCCGGAACCATGACCTCTCGGGTTGAAAAATGGGAGTCTAGAAGCCGTCTTCACAATTTTGTCCACAGATTCGTTCCTGATAATGCCAACATGTGAAGGAAATCAAGCAAAGCGAATGGAAACCCGTGAATTTCCGGACAAATCTACCCGGTTTCCTATTAGTCGCGCGAGTGGTGATCCGAGTGATCAAACACATCACTGCCTCCGACAGGTCCACCCCTTCCCTGTCAAAAGAGAAAGGTCTCTGTGTAGTGCCCGACGAAGAGGTGAAGACTACCATCGATTTGAAGGCATCTATCAAACCACAGTTTTCCGAACGCGAATTCAATCTCCTATCCCTTGCAAGCCTTGCTAGAGACGTTAGCTTATTAACGAGAGGATTGCCGCTTCTGTAAAAGTTTCTGAGGACAAATCTATCCGCCAGCAGCGTTCTCCACAAAAACAGGGGGAGCTCCCCACATTCCGACAGCAGAATAGAAATGGGCGTAGAATTCATGTACTCCAGGGAAACTCGAAGAGATGCACACTGAACATGATCCAGTTTGTTAAGCGATGTTTCGCTTGAAAAGAAGAAGAGGGGAGCCGCCCCAAGCCGTAAAAAGTTCTTAGTGAACTGTAAACAGCAAGAAGGGAGGTAGTTATTCACTAGGTAACCCCTGGTTATAACCCGCATGATGTTAATCGCTCTTGGTCCCTTGACCCTCATGCTCTTAAAGTGCGGTACTGAAGTCATGCTTGTCAAGTGGAACACACAGACATTTGAAAGTAGATTGACAGGGAGTGACCTCTCCAAGAGTCAGGGAAATCTCCCCCAGTCCAATCCTAGCCCTCGAAAATAGGCGCAATTGGCACTTGGCCATCGAGATTGAGGGCCCGAAACTTTCCAGACATTTAAAGAGGGAATTTGAGAGCCCATATCAGTAAGGATTGAGCCTCGTGCATGCACTCAGTGGTGACGTAGGGCAGCACATCGTCCACGTACATAGCGTATTTAGCTCTGTCCGGGAGAAAGTATCCCAAAATTTCAGGTCAAGCTCGAAGAGAACCGGGGAGAGTACATCCCCTGAAGTTTCCTTGCCTCTTCCAAAACTAGTCATTATGTCGGTCAACACAGACCCAAGGCAGTACATCGAGAACCTCCCTCATCTAAATCCATACTGTAAGCACGGGACCAGGGTATCTCGCTACCTCTCTGGGAATGACGACTCCCTGCGCATAGCATTGAAAAGGTCCTAAACAAACCGCAGCACTTTGCCAAAAGTTTTTTTGATGATTTCATATGTAATCCCTTATATCTCCGGTGACGACTTTTCCTTACATCTTGCAAGTACCGCACCGTGTGAAAAGTATTTTTTTTTCTTTATTATAAACCTAATATCTCACGATTGGATGAATCGAATTGCCTGAAAATTGGAATGATTGTAGTTGAAGTAATTTGGAATAAGGGAAAATTATTGGGAAGGCCCAAAAATAATTTTCAAGGCCCGAAAATTCAAGCCCAATATGGTCCTTCTAGCGATTTTAGCTACAAACTCGACGGTTATTTTACAATTCATAACATTTTGTTTAAAAAAAAATGTGTTACTTATAAATTTGAATCCATGGAACTTTAATCCAATTAGAGCTTACCAACTCCTCGCGTTGGCTGATGAGACTCACGTCTCATCAGCCAAGAATCTTTTCCGAGCAGCGCTCCAGCTACCCTGAGCCATCTCGCACTCTTCATTCCACCATATAAGCTGGTATCTTCTTATCAGACTCCGCGGAGGAGGCACGGATAGTACTATTGGCTTCCAGTGACGAAAAGAACACGTTGATGAATTTTTCGTTCATCGAATGTGGATTCTCGCCCTCCAACACGGCCTCCGACAGGACCAGCACAGGTAACTCCTTCTGTCTATTGAAGAGGTACCAATCAGGAGACTAAAAATTAAACCTGTTGGAGGCAGATTACGCGAAAGATTGATCGCATCTAATCTTTAAAAAACCGGAACGCGGTCAGAAGAGTACGATATATGAGGTAATCGAAATCAATCCAGCCACACAAAAAACCATGTTCAGATTACAGAGGTCCACAAAAAAATTTTTTTCTGAGTCTTGAATACCAATAGGATATTCCGATGTAATTTTTCCCGCTGAACCCTACACGTCAGGATTTTGACATAATCCGAAAAACACCCAATAAACGACCCAACAAACCTTGGTAACTTCTTTCCATTTCCTTGATATCTTGATCGAAGCGTTCTCTTTTTTCCTCACTGTAATCTCCAAGATTTTCTGGAAAGTATGCCAAATGGGAATCAAGAAAGTGTAGCTTGTAACTCATCGAGCCACCAATTGTTTGTAGTTTTTGAACAAGTCAGACACCAATTCCTTGTAGTTGTCACTCTTATGATTGCCTAAGAAATTCTCAATCACATTCTTGAAGCTCATCCATGCATCTCGTTCCTTGATACTCATTGTGGCAATTAACGTTTCATCTCTCTGCAGCTTTTACGAACTTTTACGAACTGTTTCATCAAACTGAGTTTGATGTGCAAAAGAGGAAATAGAATTTTAGCCGGCTCAACCAAAGTTTTGTTTATAATATTTTTTTATCCGGTTTCTATACGCTCCCCAGCTACCCAATTTTTCTTAACGTAATGATTCTTGCGATCCCTGCTATCCCACAATCAAAGAAAGCATGGGAATTTCGTAAAATCAGATTGCTGACCTAGAATCATTGCCAAGATCTTGAGATAACTGCAAATCTGCCATTTGTGTTTTTCATATTTAATCTTACCCAAAACCATTTGTATGTTTACATATTCTTCCTTGGGCGTTATAGAGTGTGCTATAAATATCGAAGCATATTTATTTGTAATGTGTAATAATACCGCATTAACGCTTCGTTTTGAAGAATCTGTAAACAATCTCCACTCCACAGATTTGTATATATCTTTTTTAAATTCATTCATAAGACCATGTACATTGCTACAGTAGGATTGCTCAAGAACGCTTTTTTTAGAGGGCATACGGAAACATATCTTTTTTGAGTTCTTGGAATAATTTAATAGGGTTTGAAAAAATGTGACACCCCCACGAGTGCCTGAAAACTACCCTTAAAACAAAAAATGTCAATTCTTCATGAAATTCACCTATTGAGCACTGTATTCTGGTATTTTTTTACTTAAAATTATTACTATTAGTCTAGTTGAATATTTAATAACATTTGTTAATTCATTTTTTAATGCTAAAACAAATGGAATTTGTTAAAAATTTTTGTTTGAAAATTCGTTTTTTCTCTAAAAGCTATTACTATTGGTCTAGTGGAATATTTATTAACATTAGTTCATTAATTTTTAATTATTTTAACAAGTGGAATTCAATTAAATAATTTCCTTTCAAATTTTTTTGTAAAAAAATTATTACTGTGGGTCTTGTGGAATATTTCAATATTGGTTCATTAATTTGTAATTATGTAAACAAATTCCAATTATTTGAAAAGTTTTTTTTTGTAAACATTCGTCGAACTGGCATTTTGTTATGATTAATGACATAAATTTGATTGTAAATATTTTTTAATTGTATAGACAATAAATTATTATTAGTTAAAAATAAATAACAATTCATTGTTTCAAATAAATAAAATTAATCAAACAATTTTGATAAATATTACGCTAAAGAAATATTAATAATTTTGTATAAAAAAGTTATTTAAACCAATTCCATTTGCTTACAAATTAAAAAATTAATTAAGTAATGTTAATAAATATTCCACTAAACCAGACATGCCCAGCTAGAGGAAATTCCCGCCAGGGAATAAATAAATTATTTAAACCAATTAGATTTGTTTAAAAATTTAAAAATTAATGAACTAATGTTAATAAATATTCCACTATATCAGACATGCCCAGCTAGGGGAAATTCCCGCCAGGAACACATGTTCAGCGTCCACTACTTTTCCGTCTGGAGAGCGAAGGCGGTGGTAGACGCATACGTGGATGCTTTCCTCTCCGTCACAAGCATCACCGCAAGTACGAAATATCTGTCAGGGTACGTGGGGCGACTAACTTTTCAATCTAAAATTTTAATAGTGACTAGAGTTTTAATTATTTTATTTCAGTATATTGACATTTGTTTCCGATTAATGTAATTCAAAGGAGAATTGTGCAAAGTATTTATTTTTTGTACATTATTCCATGTTTTAATATCACAGTTTTGGTTGACTGATACTTTTGAAAGTCTAACAATATATTAACATCATGGACAAGGAAGAAAGATAAGTTATATAAATGAAATATACGAATATATACAGTAAGGGCGTTTACTATGTAGTCATAGGGAATATAATGATATAAACTCTAGCATACAATGCAACCCGTTTGCGTTTGTGTAATGCAAAGAAGTACTATATAGGCGATTTTAATTCGGTTTCCAAATCTCCCGCGCTCGAGATCTTGCGTGGATTGGTCAAAGACTTCGAGACTCAGAAGACGTGCGCAAAGTATACGGATAACCAAATTCTGAAACAAGGTTATGTTCCCCAGGATTCACCGCGCATTTAAAATAAATAATGAGTTACGAATTAAAAAGAATCCTAACACAATATTAGAATGTGTTCACAAAAATTCTCGGAACGTGATTTCTTTGGGAAATTTTTCTTAAATCTTTGTTTGCAAAATCTTTTTTATTCGTTGAAATCATTGAATTATTTGAAATCTATAATAAGTAAAAAAAAATCTTCTTAAATGTTTTGAAACCTTTCAAATCTTCCAAATGTTTTTAAATCTTTGAAGTCTGGTGAACTGTAACATTTTCAAAATCTTTGAAACTATTTACATCTTTTAAAAGTTTTAAAATCTTTGTGAAATTATTATGAAATATTTAAAATATGATAAACAGGCCTATATAAAATGTTCAAAATCCTTTTAAATATTTAAAAATCTTTTAAAACATTTTGAAATCTTTATTAATGTTTTGTAATATGGTATATACTTAAAAACCGAGTAGTGAAACTCTTGAAAATTTCGTTATATGGCCATGGCTCATTCTAATAGAGCTTTTTATTCTAGACGTCGGCAGTGCGCACGTGCCGAAATTTTACGTTATTTCCGTATTTTTCGAACAGTTTTGTGTCGAAATGTATGGAAAATATAGTTAATAAAAACAACAAAAAATTCATTTGTAAATAACAGAGATGTTTAAGGTAGAACATTATTAAGTCTATTTAAAAAAAAACGGTGAAAAACGTGCAAAGAGTGCGGTGACCAAGGCCATTATTTGCATTTTTTGGCATCTGTCATCTTCTAAAAAATGCTTAAAAATTCGGCGAAACTCACGGAAGATAATGTTCCAGATCCAAAATTAGTGCACGAATCAGTAGTAGAGCACAGTATTGAGCAGCTGAAAAGATGTCCTAAATGTAGAAACCCACCATTAAAAGGAAAAAAACGTGATTAGGTGGAAAGGTTAGTTGAGGTTTTGTATGGCAGGTATAAATATTTTCTTTTATACAAGATTTGCAGTTCAGAACTTTGTTTGAGTAAATATATAATATTTATACAAATATAAAATAACACAATATTATATTTCCTACTTCTCTTTTTCAAGTTTAGACAATAAAAAGCCATTTGTTAGTGATTACCTAGTATAAGGAATGTACTAACAAATTTTCCTTCTTTCATATACACTGGTTATAAATACATAAATATAATAGTTTTGCGTTCTCAAGTGAAAGTATTAAATAGATTTTATTTTTATAAAAAAATTTATGAGGTTCGAAACCCCGATAACAATGCTTCATTTAATATGTAAGCAAATGTTAGCAAAGAAAGAAAATATTAATACCTGCCAAACACAACCTCAACTAAACTTTCTACTGAATCACTTTTTTCCCTTTTAAAGTACGTTTCCTATATTTTATCCATCGCTTAAGCTATTTAACACTGCACTCTTCCACCAAATTGTGCACTAATTTTGCTGCTGGAACATCATCTTCCGTGATTTTTTCCGGATTTTAAAACATTTTTTTGAAGACGATAGATATCAACAAATGTAAACAATAGGCTTCCTCGCCACACTTTTCGCACTTTTTTCGCAGTTTTTTTTTAATATACTTAAAAATTTGTTGTCTTTAAACTCTGATTTATTTACACATTTATTTTTCGTTGTTATTTTTATTTACAATATTTTCCATACATTTCGACACAAAACTGTTCGAAAAAAACGGAAATGACGTAAAATCCTGGCATGTGCGCACTGTCGACGTCTAGAATAAAAATGTCTATTTTTAGGCTGAGTTAATATTGAAGATTTCAGCTAGTAATTTTTATAATTTCTAAGTCAAATATCACAAAAAATGTATACTTTAACATTCTATAAAGGCGGAGACGAAATTTTCAAGGTCGCTGAACACTCAGCTTATAAGAATAATTCGCCGCTTCTTACCTCTCATAATTTGAATCGCAGATTTATCGTTGCACTTTTTATAATCATACGAATTACAATTTTCGTTGCAGTTTGTCAAAAGCGTTTGATTCCCATATTTTATTCAATAAGTAAAAAACAGATTTTATCGCCAATTAATTACGTACAACCTGCAGATGTTCACTTTATTTTATTAATTAAGATCGAAGTACAAAACGATTTTGACACTTGTCAAACGTCAAATATAACTCACGTACCGTTAAATTAGTGAAAACCAACTCCAATTTTTAAGAAAGTACTTAATGCACGTCCCGAATGTATTTATGAACAATTTTAATGTTGTTACATTTTTTTAATTCGTAACTAATTAATTATTTAAAATGCGTGGTGAATCCTGGGGAACATAACCTTGTTTCAGAATTTGGTTATACGTATATTTTGCGCACGTCTTCCAAGCCTCGAAGTTGACTAATCAGTGCAAGATCTCGGGCGCGGGAGATTTGGAAACCGAATTAAAATCGCCTATATAGTACTTTTTTTCATTACACAAATGCAAGACGGGTTGCACTGTATGCTAGAATTTATATAATTATATTCCCTATGACTACATAGTAAACATATATATATATATAATTAAAAATTTGTCATAAGGACAACCGCAGGATTTCGCCGGGAGCGGGTGCTAATCTGAAAAATTGCACCCGCTTCCAGCGAAAT
>NC_046659.1:37416976-37436353 GCF_010883055.1 Belonocnema kinseyi
ATTTGTTTTTTTTGTTCGTTTCACTTTCGAATATTATATTTAATACATATAATATTTAGTAGAACATATCTGAATTTATTGGTACTGAATAGGATTCAGATTTTATCATTATATTTCATTTTTATAACGTACCTTTCTACCTTGTGGATGATGTTAACAAAGTGTTATACTGCAAAAAGTATCACCCACAATTTCTGTACATTATATACACAATGTAGAAAATGGTGATACTGAAATATTGAAAAATGTACATTTGTGCAACAAAGAAAAATATGTACAATTTTCTTTTTAATTGCATTTATTGTCAATGAATGTAAACATACTGAAATAAAATAATTAAAACACTAGCCACTATTGCAAATTTATATAGAAAACTTAGGCGCACCAAGCTCCCTGATAGATACCTCGCTCTCCAGCCGAAATAGTGGTACACGCCAAACATGTGTGAATTTTGGAGAAAAAAATTGTTTAAACAAATTCAATTTTTGGAAATAATTAAAAATTAATTAACCAATGATAATAAACATTCCACTGGACCAATATTGATAATTTTAAGTTAAAAAAAAGACGAGAATACAGTCTTCGAAAGGTACATTTCACGAAGAATTGACATTTTTGGTTTTAAGGGTAGTTTTCAGGTACTCGTAAGGGTGTATTAGGGGTGTCAAACCCATATTTCTAATACATGAAATTCTTCGTTGGATAATTCTCTCCAGACCTTCATACTTTCCCAGCACATTTTTTCAAACGCTAAAAAGTTATTCTGAAAACTCAAAAAAGTGATTTTTCCCATGCATTTTAATTGGGAAACTTCAAGTCAAAAACGACACCAGTTAAAATAAAAATAAAATGAAACCTCGCTTCCTTTAGATAGCCTTCTTTACAACATATTCTTCCTGATCAGTGTCATCGTTACTCTCGCTGCTCTCTTCATTGATATCCTCATCAGTTGCTTCATCAACCTCCATATCAGCCACAGATACATTAAGGGCTACTTCATGATCTTTCTTATTACTTATCTCAGACATGGAAGCTTTGGTTGCGCTGGACACCATTGCATACTGAATTTTTTGCAAATTACTGGAGTTGAATTCTACAATGTCAGTCAAACAAAAATAAAAATCTTCTTTTCTTTCGGGCTCCCGCCAAACAGTAGGTGTAACAAACTTCATTTTCGCAGCATGCTCATTATGTCGGTACAAGATTGATCTGCAAGCACATCAGATCATTTGGGCAACCAAAAATAGTTTCCTTGGATCACATCACACCCATAGCAGTGCTGACATATTTGATGCAGGTTTTGAGAAAGTTTTTTTTAATTGGTCATTATCTTCAAATCACCGCAGACGCAGAAGTACCTATCACAGTTTCCAGTAAATTCATGTACATTTTCTCCCGAATGCGACTGTGTTTTGCAAGTTTTCGTATTAGCCATAGATGTATCAAAAACCCACACGGTGGGGCTCCCGTTCCAATCGCGGGTGAGTCCGCCGGTCTACTCGTCGTCGGACACAGTCCGGCTTCATCCTCACACCCTACCGTCCACCTGCTGAGCAGCGCGCCTTCGCTGGTTTCGTTAAGTCAGAGAATTGGACAGTGAAGCATTCCACACCCCTTCCTTCGAAGCAGTGTCGCTATCTCCAGTGTTCATTAGGGCAGCAGGATTTCATA
Organism: Belonocnema kinseyi; assembly: GCF_010883055.1. Taxonomy (NCBI): domain Eukaryota; kingdom Metazoa; phylum Arthropoda; class Insecta; order Hymenoptera; family Cynipidae; genus Belonocnema; species Belonocnema kinseyi. Next base: position 37,418,648 of record NC_046659.1, read on the forward strand.
TTCCAGAAAAAAATGATAGATCTTTTTACGATTGCAATCGCCAAAAGTAGTAGTGGTGGTAGTAGTAGTAGTGGTAGTGGGATTAGTAGTGGTTTTTTGTTCAACAATTGTTAAATTACCGCGAAAGATTTCAATTACATAAATATTGCAAAAAAGATATTGAACTACAAGCATACTGGCGTATCAGAGACGCTTAAGAGAGGTTTAAAAAAATAGTAATGAAGTAGACCTTGATTCATGACTTCACTCACGTAACTCTTATGATTTCGGGGTTTTGAGGTCATGGTGTTACAGGGTAAGCAGATTAAGGAGTGGAGGGTTAATGTGGTACAGGGTAAATATTTTTTCGGTTTAAGTGGTTTATTTGGTGTTTTGAGGTTATATCAAAACCCAGGTGAGTAGGTGTTAAACGGGTTACATTTTTGGTTACAGCGGGAAAAAAATACAATAGGAATATCATATTGGCATCCAAGACTCATAAAAAAAATTTTTGTGGGCCTGTGTTATTGGAGAGACAGTCAAACGATGATAGGAAAGTAGGCTCAGAGTCGGTGATAGGAATCAGCCCGACATCAAAAACGACCGCGGATAGCTGCTTACCCATATAATTAGAATTATGAGTGTCCCGCATAGGACAATGGGTGTCGAAATAGCCACAGAGGAGAGCCCTTCTATACTCACCGATGTCGTTAACTAGGCCTAGCTCAGTACTTTACGGGACCCTCGCATCAGGAGGAGCATACACAGCTACGACCACAATTATTCCCAGCGAAGAGGATATAGTGATCTCAATCACGTCAGGATTCTCAGACCAGGGGCCTTCTAGATCGATCCTACTAATCAAAAGATCATTCCTATAAAGGATGAAACCCCCTCCCCAACATGTCCGTCCCGTTCATCCGACATTTAGGTAAAGCATCTCGGAATCTCAAAATTCAACTCTTTGGTGAGCTAGGTCTTCGTAATACATAGAAAATATATATCGTTCTACAAAAGCAGGGATTTAATCTCACCCCTCTTTTAACACTGAAGCTTTGCAGTACCAACGAATAATAAATCACGACAGAAAAAAATCCTATCTTTATGCATGGCGGGTATCCAGTATTGCTTAAGGGCATGTGACACTTACAGTTTCCCCGGCTTTTCTTCCACAAAAATGAAAATTTTTTTAAACTGAATTCGGAGATGCTATAAAATATCATAACGGACATCCCCAAACTCTTTTTTGAGGGATAATAACAAAAAAAAATGTATTGTGCTAAATAAAAATTTTATACATATGCATTATTTTTAAGTTACGTCGTTTTTCATCTCTGCCTTTCCGATAATCTTGAAATTATTTATGAAATAAACTTTTTGATTGCCTGCAAACAAGATTAGTCCCGGGAGATTAGTTACTATGTTTATTTGTGAGTCCAAAGTTTTCGTCCAAAAATATTGTGTATTTTGGAAGTAACGCTAGGGTGAATTGTAACACACATAACCTCGAAATATACACGCACGTTGTTAGCAATATTAAAAATTTGTTGATAAAAAAACACAAGAAAAAAGTATGCGGGGACGTCCCTTAGCATGTTCGCTATCATTTCCCAGATTTTGAAGGCAAAATATTTCTCATCCTAGGAAAAAAGCCGGGGAATCTAACACTGAAAAAATCGATAGTATTTCCTAAGCGCTATGAAAATTAATCACATTTTGCTAAATTAAAACTTGTTTGAATTAACCTACAAAAAAACTGTCTGGGGACGTCCGTTAGCATGTTCGCTATCATTTCTCAAATTTTTAAGACAATATATTTATTATTCTAGAAAAAAAAACGGGAGAACCTAAAACTGGTAAAATCGACAATTTTCTAAGTATCACATGCCCTTAAGAGCAGTTTCCTAAGACGACGTAACTTATATTCTCATATATTTAACAACAATAATAAATAAATAGAAATATGTAAATAATAAAGTATACATCCAATTTAGATAAAAAAAAGAATGCAATTTTCTAAAAGACTATCCACATAGTCCCTCATCCAGACGAAATTATAAAAACATAATTCTCGAAATATCAAAGGTAAAATTACAATCTAAAAGTAAACAACCTGCACTAAGGTTGCATTAAAAAATGGAGGGCTTATATGTTATATGACAAATATTTAGTTTAAGTTTGCATATATGGCAACAATAAAATGATAAAAAATAACAAAATAAAAACAAAAAGATTTCTTTAGTACTTTATTGACGTAACAAAACAACAAATGAAGGGCTGATACGAGTACCTAACAATTTCAGATAGTTAATTCTTCCAAAATAACGGTAGAACTATCAGAATACCAAACAGATTGTATTGCAGAGATGGTAATGGTAACCTAGACATTTTTTTGTCACCAGGGGATATACCGAAAGTATTCGTGAAGCTAGTTCCTTCAAAAACTAAGATTAAGAAAAGCGTCAAATTCCATAATGCTCCTAAAATTAAAGATTTTAAGGGTTAACCAATTTTTTAACTGTTTCGGAAAATTTCAAAAGATTTAAAGAGTTAAAAGATACCAATAAAATCAAACAGATTTCAAATGTAATAAAAGTATTTTCATGTAGAAAAGTTCTTGAAGATTTAAATAAAACACAAATTGAGAAAAAATGAGAGGTTCATAGAAGGTTTTGAAAAATATGAAAGTTTATACAAAGATTTTAAAGGTTGAAACTGACATTTTCCGAAATTCACGAACCTTAAAATAGGCAACTACAGAGGTTAAAAACATTCCCTTTCCAGTGGGTACAAAGTTTGGCGACGTCTTCGCGACATCGTTATGACATCTTTATAACTTTACGATATCCTATGTCCATGTCGTTAAGGCTTCTTTACGAAATCGCAAAAACGTTTTATGATCCGACGATGTCTTTACAATATCGTAAAGACACCGTAACGAAACGGACATAGGATGTCGTAAAATTGTCGTAAAGATGCCGTAAAGACGTCGTCAAATTTTTTGCCCACTGGGTTCACTAAATACACAAAGATTTAGAATATTGCAGAAGGTTTTCGAGATATTAGATTTCAGGACGAATTAAAAAATTTCGCAAATATATCAGTAAATTAATCAAGATTCTAAGATTCTAAGCAAGTTCCTTCAAAAAAGTAAGATTAACCAAGAAAAGCATTCACAATACTCTCAAAGTTCATAAAATTCCAAGGATTTACCAAAGTTTAAGTTTCAAGCAAGATAAAAAAAGATCAAAAGTGATTTCGCAACATTTCTCTCTCACCAGAGCAGATACCGATAGTGCTCACGGAGCTAATTCCTCCAAAAATTGCAATTAATGAAGAGAAATTATACATAAACACAATGCTATCAAAGTTAATAAAATTCGAAAGATAGCTTTAAAGATTTAAAGTTTTTAAAAGGATTCAATTAATTTTACACAGGTTTCAATAGTTTCAAAAGTATTTACGCGTATTCAAAATTCTTAAAGATTTAAAGACTATAGAATTGACAATGATTTAGAGGCTTAAGGGCCTGCTCTGCGCGAATTACGCAACTAAACCAGGCCCCACTTTTAATTTTTTTTGTCCACATGAAAAAATAAACTTAAAAGAAATAGGAAATAATTTGGGAAATGGTAAATAAATATAAAACGATAGTGCGTGGCCATGCACAGAGTTGAGAGAAGAAATTTTTTTTATAAGATAATTATATAACATTATAATATTGAGCGTGATCGACCGATGCTCTGCTGATGCAATCTTATCATGGTCAGCTATTTACTACGAGGACCGGCGGTCGGTAAAAGTGCTACAACTCGAATGGTAATATCCTATTTCCTAAATGTATAAATGAACTTTCTTTGAAATTATAAACATATTGATGTATACAAACGTTCTCCAGTGCTTTTTATTATATTTGTCAAATTTGAAACACGATATCTTAATCCATGTGGACGTAGTGAACAGCAAAAAAATGAAAATAATTTTACCCACTTATTTTTACTTGGATAATTTATTGTCTCATTTTCTATATCCCAAACTTTGAGAGCGATATATCATTGTTTTTGGACATGGTGAACACCAAAAAAAATTTTCCTAACCGAAGACTGGTTTGGTCACGTGGTCACCGCATGGCATGCCCTTAAGGAAGGATTTATAAAATATAAAGACTTAAAAAAGATTTTACAGGTTTAAGAGGTGAATTTTCCGAAATTCCAAATCACTCGAAAGAATTACAATGGTTTCTCAAATATATCAACGACTTAACAATGATTTCCGTGATCACACAAAGATTTCTAATATTAAAAATATTAATTGATTAAAAATAATTCTAAAAATTAAAAGATTTCATAGATTTGAAAAAAATTTTTAAGTTTCAGAAAGATTTCACCGCCATTAAAGAGTTTACAAAGTTCTAAAATGTTAAAGAGATAATCGTCTTGAGTAACCCAAACATTTAAGTTGCACTACCGAAAGTTTACTACATACATCAAGATTGCAATTAGATTATAATTAGGTGTGCAGTCGTTTATTCGAATTTTCAATAAAAATGTAAACACACTTGGAACATTGGATTTTTTGAAATACAAAAAAATTGAATTGTACATCAAACCGGCTTCAATTTCATGGATAATTACAATTCTTTTAATCCAAATAACTTGATCTTTTCTGGTTAAAAATTAGATCCAAGAGTTCAGTCGAATCTTGGAAATTAGAATATTTTGAATATTCGAATAAATCGAATTTCAAAGATTTGACTAGACTTTTGGATTCATTTTTCTGCAAAAAAGGAGTTATTATTATTTAAAAAATTGTTTGAAATTTGTTTTAAAAATTTGTATTTACAAAAATTCAGAGATAAATGACTCGAGTAGTAGAACATGATAATGATATAAAAAATATTTTTTCGGGATTAACGATATGAAATTCAAATATTTAACAGTTATAGCAGTGTCAAAAAAAATTCCCATGCATTAAAAATTCATGAAGATTTCAAGATTTCAAAACTAGCAAGGTTTTCTAAGTTTAGGGAGGTTTCTCAAGATATTAAAGTTGAACAGAGATTTAATGGTTTCAGATCGTTATCCGGTGTTAACAAATGTTAAAAATTGCAATCACCATGGTTAAGAACATTCCCTTGAATGATTACAGAAATATTTAAATTATTCCAAAGGGTTTACAGGAGAATAAAAATTCAGAATAATTTTAAAAACTTCGGAAAGATTTTAATGAATTCATAAGTTTCCGACAATTCCGGAATTATTTCGATAATTAAACAAAAATTAAAGAAAAAAAATTCCCGCTACATGCGGAAAATTAAGGAATTAACTATTCCTATCATAGCAGAGGACAATGAAGTTACAAATTTTATCCGAAGCGGTGTTCTCATCTGCAGGATGGCCCTTTTAAATATTTTAACACAAATCTAGTGTTTTTCAAGAGCCCGCTGTATTTTTTTCAGGCATTGTGTAATAACAGAATTTAGTGTTTTTACAGTATTTAGTAAAAAATGTTGATTTTTCAATTTTTTTGTTCTTTTCGCTGCGATTCATTAATTTTCAGTTCCAAACGGTAACAAACAATATGGGAGCAAATAACAATTGATCAAGTGATTGCACTAAAGAATATCGTCCATTAAGAAAAATTCTCTAATCTCAATTTGTATTTGATTCGTTGAGGTGAAATTGCTTTGTGAGGGGCCTAGACATTTCAGGCAATGACAGTGTTTCTGTGGATTACTAGGGTCGATATAAGGAAAACAAGCAAGTTTAAAATTTGGTTTGTTATTAATGATTCGAAATAAAGTACTTTAAACACCTGCGTATTCGCAGGTTTGTGCACATAATTTACACGTTTATGCGAAACCCATAATGTCTCAAAATTAGGCATAACTCGGAACTTTCATGTTTTCTATTGTTTCCATTCCAAATATACTCTTTTGTTCAATTCCATGTAATTTACGCAACTTTCTTTTAAAGCAGGTTCACTCCATGAATGATCACCTGAAACCGATCGCGGTCAAACTTTAGACAATTTTTTTAATTGGTCTATAATTATTTTTTATATTTCTTTATCTTTATTGTCTATAAGGATGTTTTGGAGTTCTAGTTGAAATAGTAGAGGAAAAATGTTTTTTAAGTGACCGGTTAAATTATAATTTACTTATTATAATAACTTATTATTATAAAAACTTATAATTGTCTACTATTATTGCTTTTTTATTTATCAATATAATGTAGATTCAGATCTCGCGGCGGGTGAAAAACATGACGTTCACTGTACTGCTTGTAGTACCTCGTGATTAAAAAGATCCTTAAATTGTAAAATTTATTATTGAATAAAGGTTTGCGAATAAAAATTAATACATAATTTGAGGTTAGAAATTAAATTGACTTTAGCGATAAAATTGGACTATGTCTAGGGTTAGGAAAATTCAATAACCCTATTGAACAAACGTGAATAGCTGATTCACAAGATTTTCGCTATTCACCACGTAATTTCATGATCAACGGCCGACTCAAGGATCTGTGCTATTCATCACGAAATCTCCGTATGAACAGCTGATTTAACGATCTGTATTACTTATTCCGAAATTTCGACTCGTAGGTACTGCGTGCTGATTTTGAATTATACAAATATTCGGATTTAACATTTATGAGAAATGATTTTAAAATGCATCTAAAGTAATTTCTTCAACCTGAATTAAAATTTTGAAGTAACCGATGAAAAAATAATGTGCTTTTCAAGCAAAAAACGTTATTAATTCTGACTTCAGAAAAAAAAGATTTTTTCCTTAATTTAGCATTTTAAAAGTTTCAAAATGTTAAAAAAAAGGTATGTTTTAAGCAAAAAACATTAGTTTTAATAATATAAATATGATTTCATTATTTTCCATAAAATATTATATACATAAATATATTATATACATAAATATTATATATTATATATTATATTTCTGTTCTCTTAGAATCCGGAGGGGTATCGTACTTCAAATAAATCCAATAGATGGGGCAAGGGATTCGAACGAAATTAAGGGGCATTTTCAGATATTTTTCAATTATTTCTTAAAATTCCATATAATTTACCTGAAGATAATGCTAAGTGTGAAAAGTTAATAAAAAATAATGCAGCTACGGAGGCACATTGACAAATTTGTGTTTCGTCTAAGTTTTTTGTGGAAAGAAACAAAAAGAAGCGTAACGAAAGTTTAGTTACGTTCCTTTTCGTTCTTTTTTATATAAAATACGATTAACACATATTTCTGACATTGTACTTTCGTAGGCTCATTATATGTTTATAATTTTGTAGACTAAGCTTAGTTTTTAGCCAAATTCTTTTAAATTTATCGAAATAAGTGACAAATATCCAAAAATGCCCCTTAATTTCGATCGAATCCGTGCATGGCGCTTCGATCAGGTAAGCTGTTTATGCATTATAATGTATAATAAGAATACTAAAGTTCATTCAAAACTCAATACTTTTTATGAATATAAAAGGAAGAACAAAGTTTTCAATAACAATAAGAGCAGCTTTTATTAGCAATAAAAAATTCGTGAAAATATTAATTTAATATTAAGAAAATTCAATATTAAAATGATTATTTTCAAAACAGTTTGAATTGTCTTATAATATACTTTTTTATTAATTCATCTGGAAATTTCCACTATCTAAAAAATATATATTTACATATAATTAATTTATAATCAGGGTGGAAACTTGAGCGGTAAACCGGGAAAGAGGGTGAAACCGGGAGTGAAAGTAATGATCGTTTTTATTTTCTAAAAGGGAATTGGAAAAGAAATAAAATTTCTCTTCTGACAAGGAATTTTCAATATGGAATGGGAAAAAAATAGAAACTGGAATTTAGAAAAAAAGAATTTAAAAATCCCTGTTGCAAGTCAAAATTCATCACAATTTAAAAGTTCCTTCTTCCGAAGTTTAAAAAAAGAGAGTGAAAAAACGGTAAATATCCAATTGAAAGTGATTTCTATGAGAAAAATGTGTAAAATCGACAATTTAAATGATCAGAAATTGTAGCCGAGTAAATTATTTATTGCGTTGAAAGTTTTTTTTTTTAATCGTTAATGCGAAATCATACGATGAAAATATATAGCTCCGGGCTGTACGTCAAACGAAAACAGCAAATATCTCATTGTTCAACCAAAGAAAGGAATTTTTAATCAAAATGAAGAATCTTCAATTAAAAAAAAAAAAATTTAACGGACAAGTTTATTTTTCAACCAAGTAAATTTATTTCAAACCAAAAAGATTAATTTTAATCTAAAATTATAAATATTTAACTGGAATAGTGGAATTTTTAACAAAAAAGAAGAGTTTTTCAATCAGGAGATTAACTTTAAAAAAACTCATTTTCTACAAAAGAAGTCGATTTTCTACCAAAAAGTAGGTGTTTTAACAACATACGTAAATTGTCAACGAAATAAATGAATTTTCAATTTAAAAAGACCAATTTACATCCAAATTATTGAACTTTGAACCATGAAAGGTCAAATTTCCACCGGAAATAATTATATTTTCTACTGGAAGAGATCATTTTTAAAATAAAAATTTGTTTTAAAATAACTAGTTATGTTTTTAAAAAGATATGGATCTTCAATTTATATTATCAATCTTCCAACAATGAAATTAATTTTTAACAAAAGAGTTCAGCTTTGAACCGCAAGTAGTTGCATTTTCAAGAAAAAAAGATACATTCTTAACAAAAATGTACAAAAAATTATATTATAATTTATACATGTCCATGTCAAAAATTCCTTGTCCCAAGGAAAATTGTATTTCTTTACCGAAACTCCCTGTCCTGAAATAAAAACGATAGTTATTTTTCCTTATGTGCACTACAACTGTAGATGAAGTAAAAATTCCTTTTCAAAATTGACAAAAATTACTAAAATATTTAGAACTTGAATTTTGCTACGATCAGAAGTAAATTCTCTGTTTTTCAATTCAATTGCCGGGTTTTCCCTGATAATTTCCCAGGTTCCCGTTAAAATCGCCACCCTGATTATAAATAAATTATATATCAATATATATTTTTTAGAGAGCATAAATGTCTAGAATTATCAATCAATTTTTGCAATTTGCAACAATTACAATTGTTTATCAAATCAAGTAATTACATTAGCAAAATAAACAATAGAAATATATGAATGCAATTGAAACTGTTTTCAAAATACTCATCTTTATATTCAATTTTCCTAATAGGGAGCGTTCACTAATGATGTCACGCACCGAGGGGCAGGGGGGGGGGGTTCTTGTCAAGCGTGGCAAATCATGATATATGGCGTAGGGATGAGTTATTCTGCGCGTGATATCACGGAGGGTTTTATTATTTTTAATTCAAAACCTGAAAAGTATTAAGTCCATATATATCCTAGCTGTTTGATATGTTTTTTGAGAAGAATAAAAAAGTGTTAATAATCATGTTTATATTTTTGATTATGTATATGTAACGTTTGATTCCCATATTTACGAATATTACGAATATTTACGAACTGCTTGATTCGTACATATCCTACAGAAAAACGTAAAGAAAACCAATTACAGAGCACAAAATTCTGCATACAATAAAAAAAATGTTTTACCCCATATAGGTCACGAGTTATGACTATGAAACTTTGACCATTTCATTCTGAAGGCTCTCTATGTATTGCAAAATGTACTGCAACCGTATTCGGGCATTTTTGTGGCATTTGTAGTTGCATTTGTAGTTCATTACAAGTTCACTTTTTCCTCCTTTTTTTGTTAAAAAAACAATCAAATGTTATAAAATTGTTTAAATAATACACTTCACTCTACCAATTGTGAATATATTTTATGTATTTACTCTGTGAAAAGAACTTTCAGAATTTCTTTCGTCGAAATTAAATGAAAAAAATAACAAATGAACTGTTTTACATTGTTTAGATATTATTTATAAAAAACATTAAAAAGGAATTAGTTTTATAACATTGTATTATTCTATGTCAAGAGTGCCAAAAATTAATAAACTAATTATCGCAAAAGAAAAAATTATTGTTAATTGCTAATAATAAAAGAATATGTAAACAAAATAATTTCATAATGATATTCTCCTAGTAATCCACAGAAACACTTCCATTGGCTGATATACCAGGTGATTTAAACGTTTTTCATTTTTTCGTAAAGATTGAAACGCCATCGGACGCCACCCAGAAGAAAAACCACCGTAAAAAAAGTCGTAATAACGCGTCCTTTGTTTGTCGGGCTAAGCGTATGCCTGTCCTCTGTCAAGAACTTCTACATTCTGTCAATTTAAATCACACAGAAAAATTGCGAATGCGATGTTACTGGTAAAATCGCATTCTCATGTAAATACAATGCTTCATGTATCTTTACAACGTATTATATAGGACAAATAGTTTCCAGTGTAATACGCTGCAATTTTACACGCCGACTGTCAAAAGTACTATAGGTTAAATTACGGTCGAATGTGATTTTCAACGTAACTTTTTTTACAGTGTGGGAAACTTGAAAATTGTTTTGTAAGATGAACTCTCTTCTATACCACCCCGGAGTTAGATTGTATTTTATAAATCAACGAGCTGCGCCCTGTAGCGGCAACTTCGCCACCGCGGAACACCTCCACTTAATACTATACATCAAGAACAGACGGAAATACAATAAAAGTTGTATAAAGTTATAAAAAAACATATAAACACATGCTGAAGAACTTTCTATTACTTCAGAATAACTTAACTTACATGCTTTCTCTTGATATCCAGTTTGAACAATAAAATACTGAAATGGAATCAACATAAAATTTCAACTATTTATAGTAGAATTGCGTTTTTAAAAATGCGAAGTCGATAGTGAAATTTGAACTTAAGTTGGAAAAAAATCTGAGAAAGTAAAATAGAAATAAACACTTGAATACAGAACACTGAAACTGTATTTTTCGAATTTTGATTATAAAAACTGTATCTAACTTGTCGAACTTAGTTTTCACAAGTTCCAAATCACGTGTAGAAGTACAAAGCTTAAGAAAAACTGTAAATGTGAAAAAAGAATTAAACACTGACAAACATCAAATGAAAAAGACGTTTCTGAATTTTAAATCATATAACGACTTTATACCTTACGCCGTCAATGTAGTCGCGGAATACTGTATCTCGAATGTCTTCACACCAGAATTATTCTGGGTGCAGCACATATAGTTGCAAATGGTCGAGACCCTCTTCTTAAAATAATCAGGAAACGCCAAGAAGTGGGGAAAATAGCATTTCTGCACAAAGAATCGGAGGCTGCTAAAACAATTGGCCGTGACTTTAGTATCAGGGGTGAGCAGAATACATTAAAATATTATTTGTCTCAAGTTCTCATTCCTAAAGGCCCGGATCTAGAAAGTACGGGAGAAAAACTTCCGCGAACAGCTCCTTGGCAGGAAGATAAACGGCATATTCCATAGAAACGAAAGGATCTGTCAATGCCTTATGAGCTAACGTTTAGTTTCCCCAAATCACCTGCATTGAATTCGGGCACGAAGGATTTCATTTTGGCCTGTCAAGACGGTGTCTTTTCCAATTTAGCATACCGTCGCCATATTTTGAGTCAAGGTATTCCTGACGATAACTGTAGAGCATGTCATGGGTACCTTATCTAGTCACTCTTGTTGTTCTGATACCGCTCCACCAAACGCTCATAGGGAAATAGAGTCAAATGTCGAAAATGAGTAGTGCAGCATGTAATAGAACTTCATATTTTCGACAATTGTGTCTGTTTCACCACTCAAGGCCTGACATAGTTATCCTTGACTGCGAGAAACGAACCATGTTCGTTATCGAATTTTCTGCACCAGCCGAGAAGGAGAATTGAAAGAAAGAAATGTATCAAGACCTTACAAGGGAGTTACTACGGTTACACCCAGAATGTTCTGTTTAGCTAGTCTTCCTGATCATCGGTGCTGTTGGAGGTTCCAAGCTTCCACTGATTAATAGTCTGAAAAGCATGCCTGCGAGTCAACGAAATGCTAATACACTTGCGGGGATAATGCAGAAGGCGATCGTCCGTGGATCGCTCCGTGTCGTCAGAGTGCATGAGACATTTGCTGGAACGTCGTATTGAGTTCATCGCAGACTGTAAACTCCTATCTCAGATTCGTGAGATGTTGTTACATCTGAAACATAACTGCAATTTTTTCCGGAGCCAGTGTCATTTTCTAGAATGGCACCCACTTCCGCTTAAATCTCGCGGTTGTCCTTATGACAAACTTTTATTACATATAATTGAAAATTTGGTATAAGGAGAAACGCGGGATTTGGCCAGGAGTGGGTGTCATTCTACAAAATTCCACCCGCTCCCGGTGCAATCGCAGCAACATTTCAGTTGTTACCACGCCTAAAGAGCGGGAGTTACAGTCTGCGATAAACTCAATACGACGATCCGGCAAGTCTCGTGTAGCCTGGGGACACGGAGCGACCCAAGGACGGCTGCCTTCTGCATCTTCCCCGCAAGCGACCTAGCATTTCGTATCACGCAGGAATGCGTTTCAGGCCATTACCCAGTGAAAGCTTAGCACCGCCAAGAACACCGATGATCAGGACAACTAGCTTAACAGAATGTTCCGGATAAAATTGTCGTAACTCCCTTATAAAGTCTTTATGCCTCATTTTCGACACTTGACTCTTTACCTAGAAGCGTTCGTCAAGAGTGGTACCAGGGTTAATGCCGTCCGAGTGACAGATGGTAATAAAGCACTCTTCGTGCCGCATTGTGCCCTGGAGTGTACACCACTCCCGCATGAGTTGGTTAACTAGAACCCCCCCCCCCCCCCCCCAACTTTATACAGTTCGCGCGCCCAGCTTTATTCCCAACATTCTTCAGACCTTAACTAAGAGCTTTGTGCAATGGCAGAACTTTAGCATAATGGAAAATCCTCGGCAGAAGTAATTTAGTGAAAAATGTCAACTTATTTATGATACATGATTGTTCGCTAAACTTGCATGTTGAAGCTATCTTTATTTATGCCATTAAAATTATTTTCAAATTCTACCCATATTAAAAAAAAACATCACAATAAAAGTCCAATTTTTTCTTGCGCGTCCAATTTTAAGCCAGTCGCTCGGGTTTTGCCAGCCAGCATGAAGCGAGGCGGAGGCAGTGTTGCGTCATTCTCTCTCCGGCTGACAAAAACCGAGCGACTGGCTTAAAATTGGACGCGTAAGAAAAAAATTGGACTTTTATAGTGAGTTTTAATCGTATCGTGATGATTTTTTTTTTTGAATTGGGGTAGAATCTGGAAATAATTGTAATGGCATAAATAAAGATAGCTTCAACATGCAAGTTTAGCTAACAATCATGTAGTATAAATAAGTGGACATTTTCCACTAAATTACTTTCTGCCTAGGATTTTCCATCATGCTAAAGTTCTGCCATTACAGACAGCTCTTAGTTAAGGTCTGAAAAATGTCGGGGATAAAGCTGGGTGCGCGAACTGCATAAAGATTTGGGAGGGGGTTTCCGGGACTTTTCATTCGCTTCTGCCCAGGGTTTTCCAAACGATTAAACTTCTGCCATTGTTTCACCGCTCTTAGTTGAAACCTGAAGAAAGTTTTTAAACAAATTTGACGCGGCCACCTTATTGATTTTTTTGTGCAGATTTTACACCGTGGAAACCCGGCTGCCATTTTTAAACGCAAAAGTTGCAGACTGGCAGAGTAGCCATTTCATGATATATTGTTTTTCTTACAACTTTCGAGCTTTGATCTTGGGCACCGAATCGAGGCTGTTTTATGTAGCTAGCTCTTGGACTATTAGTTCAATCGCTCAAATTGAATGCGGGTACGGAGGGTTTCATTTTGATGTCTATCTAGTTCTCTCACTCATGCGGGAGCGGTGTATACCCCAGGGCACAATGCGGCACGAAGAGTGCTTAATTACCATCTCTGTCACTCTGATGGCATTAACCCTGGTACCGCTCTAACGAACGCTTCTGGGTAAAGAGTCAAGTGACGAAAATGAGGCATAAAAACTTTATAAGGGAGTTGCAATAATTTTATCCAGAATATTCTGTTAAGCTAGCTGTCCCGATCATCGCTGTTCTTGGTGGGGCTAAGCTTTCACTTGTTAATGGCCTGAAACGCATTCCTGTGTAATACCAAATGCTAGGTCACTTGCGGGGAAGGTGCAGAAGGAGGCCGTCCTTGGGTCGCTCCATGTTCCCAGGGTGCACGAGACTTGCCAGATCGTCGTATTGAGTTTATCGCAGACTGTAATTCCCGCTCGTTAGACGTGGTAACAACTTAAACGTTACAAAGGACCAGCACAACAAGGACCAGTCCCGAAAGTCGCGTTGACAGACCAGACGAAGATCAGCCATCGGAATACCTCTATGAACAACGAATGGAAGTCTAGAGGCCGACCTCGCAATCTGATCAGCCCCTTCGTTCCCCAAAATACCCACATGTGCCGGAACCCATACCAGACTGACACTGACACCCGAACGCACGGCCGCGGCCATCCGATCTCCTATAAGCCGTGCAAGTGAATGCCCTTCATGATTAAAAAGTCTGTCCCTTATATTGATAAGAGCAGAATGAGTCAGAGAAAATAACAGCATCTCGTCGCTCCCTCTCCATAACATGTTTAAGGGCATACAATATGCCGTATAATTCACTCGGTGTTGGGGATGCGAAATCCCTCAATCGCACTCCAAATTTCACCCTGGATTCCGAAACCGTGAAACCACATCCTGCCAGCCCCGCCTCAGGGTTCACTGACCCATCCGAAAAAACCCTGAGCACATCCACATATCTTTCACTTATAAAAGCATCAAATAAGCACTGGGAGGAGGTCGGGTCCTTGAACTCGGAACCTGACTCAAGGTCCACCTCAATAGCCGCCGACAGATCCTCCCACTCCTCATTAAAATATGAGGGGTTTTATGAAGCATCCAGAGAAGAGGCAAACCCAGACATTGCATTGTATGCTTCAATCAATCCAGGACCCCCCCCCCTGCGAACCCTAAATCTCTTGCTTTTAGCCGATTCCGCCAACAAAGACAACTTGCCGACCAAGGGGTTATCATTTCAACTGAAATTTCGAAGGATGTACCTGTTCACTAGGTGAGATCTCCTCAGTGAGAGGGGAACTTCTCCTGCCTCAGAAAGAAGAATAGGAACATGAGTGGAGCTCATGCGTCCCAGGGCCACCCGGATCCAAAGCTACGTATAGCAATACATCATCCGCATACATAGCCACCCTGACACCAGGCGGCAGGAAGTTGTCCAGCTGTCTCATTGTCAACCCAAAGAGAACCGGGGAGAGAATACCTCCCTGCGGAACACCCGCACTACAAGTTCTGGGCACACAGTTAACCGATACAAAATATAATCTCCTCCTGCTAATCAGAAAGGAAACAACATTGATGATCCTCGCAGGGACTTTAAGCTCCCTCAGACCATCAATTAAGAACCCAGGAAATACTGAGTTGAATGCGCCCTTAATATCCAAGGCCAGGGCAAGGGTTCCCCTCCCCCGACCAAACCCTAGCATAACATCTGCCACTACCGACCCCACACAGTCCATCGATGATCTCCCCCTTCTGAATCCGTACTGGAATTCCGGCAGCCAGTTATTATGCTCCATGAGATATTCCAATCTCTTCTGCACCAGCCTTTCGAAGAGTTTACAAAATGTGGATGTCAGGTATATCGGACGTAAGCCCCCCCCCCCACCCCGCTTTCGGAATGAAATGAATCAAGGTATCCCTCCATTTATCAGGGAATGAAGACGCCCTGTACATAGAATTAAAAAGATCCAACACGAATCGCTGAACTTCCTCAGAAAGTCCTCTCTGTATTCCATACGTTATTCCATCCATGCAGGGAGCCGACGTCAGCTTACACCCTGAGAGAGCTACCTCCTCCCGAAACTCCCTGATTACAGCAGTCTGCGTCCGTTATAACGTTGGTATTAGGAAACAGGGCGAGAGGAGAGGGCCTTAACTGTCCTCCAAATTTTGCTCAGACCGAAGGCTGGGTCCATGGATTCACAAAATGTTCTAAAGTCCTGATATTTCACATCTTGAATGAATTTCTTGAGCTCCCTATCCGCAACCCTGTACTCTGCCTTCAGCTCCCATGTCTGGTTGGCCAGGAATCTCTTCCGTGCAGCACTTCTTCTAGCCTGTGCCAACTCAGTCCTTATTCTACCATAGTGGCTGCCTCCTCTTACCGGTGGCCCTAGAAGAGTCCCTAAAAGCACCATTTGCTTCTAAGACTTCAAAGATCAGATTAATCAATCTTTCATAGATAGAACTCGGATTTTCATCTCTAAGCAGAGCCTCTGACAGGGCTGCGACGAAAGTTTATCAACATCAACGGATATTCACTACAACTATAGTATATAATTTTTTAATGTACCTATTCAGGCTAATATTTGAGATCTAAAATAATAAAAAAAACTACTGCAAAGTACCCTTGAAATAATTTACGAATCAGACTTCAGTTCATCTTAACACTTCCAATACTGTTTAACTTATAAGGTTAGGACTGAAGTCAAAATTTAGTATGAATGAGATATCTCAACCAAATCTTATGTACTAAAAACCGATTGAATTTTAAGCTTCTATCCTTATTCCACTCTAACCGACTCGGTCGGACTTTGAATCAATTCTGATTCATCTTACAAATTCTGTTAAACATTTGAATTATTATGATCAGAGCTATTTAATTTATTTACTTATTTAATTCATTTAATGACTTGAATTAACTTCACTAGCAATTTTGATTCAACAGAAAAATCTAACATTAATGTAAGCGGCCTGTAAATTCTATCCTTATTGGATTTTAACGGACTCACTCATCTCTTAAGTATTTACAAATTAACTCCAAATCCCCTTAACTCCTTGTATGTACTAAAACCGACTGACTTTTAATCTTCTATCCTTATTCCACTTTATCCGCTTCAGTCAAACTTTTATTCGAATCTGATTCATCTTACAAATTCTGTTAAACAAGAAAATTTGATAATAACAGATTTTGATTTAATTATTTAAATTATTAAATTTAATCCAGTTAAGATTAATTAAAATTTAATCTAATCAAAATTACTTACAAGGAAGGTACCCGAGGTGTACCTCACCGATTTTCTTGAAATTGTGATATGTTATAGAACATCACAAAATATTCGACACGTATTATTTATACGTGCCCATAAGTCCATTTAAGGGGTGAAAACGACCCTTGAAGTTCACCCCTAAAAACACATTTTTTTTAATTTCTCGAATACAATTCGTAAGCCCTTACAAGTGAATTCTTTACCCCACTAATGTATCAACCCCTATTTTTCAATAAAAAAATGACACCCTTTTCAATATGAAAATAATAGTTTTTTGAGTTTGACGAAAAAAATTTTGGCAGTATGCACAATATCCAAATACGAAATCGACTGTTCTCACCTTAATAAAAAACCTATAATAAGGGGTGAACCAGCCCCACAGGAGATATTGTCGTATCTCTATGATTTTATTCTTTTTCTATGGGACTTTCAAAGGTAATAAAAAATTAATGATTCAAAGCACAAAAAAATTTTCAAAAATTCAATATTTCAATAGTTTTGAGTTTTAATGTTACTTTTTATAATCCTGGCAACAATGATAATCATTTAAAAAATGTTTCAAGCATAATGATTTCTTACACCAAGAGCATCTTACAATTGCTGGGTTAGAGCAACCAGGAACTTCACAACGCTCAT
>NC_046659.1:37436453-37437815 GCF_010883055.1 Belonocnema kinseyi
ATAATAATTATTATTTCTAGGTATTGGGAAAATGACTATCAATCCTATAAATGTTATACAATTATTATTATTATCTTTTCAAGCTATGAATATACAAGAAAGCCCCATTACTAAAGATGAAATTGCTTTGAAGGATAATATAGAAAAACTATTACTTGATTGTATAAATAACCTTGAGGATCCATAATTCATTGTGGAATCTACATTAGCTTTTCAAGAGCCATTTAAGGATACTGAAATGCATATTGTTGAAGATATTGACAGAATCTGGTCAGCGGATGTTGATGAACACGGACTAGTATGTACAGCGGATACAGAAGATCTATCTTGGGATTACATACGAAAAGCTGTGGACTATTGGAGAAGCGGAGTTAAGAAAAATCTCGCTCTGCAAACTGTGCAGCATAGATTTCGAAAAGTCCAATCAATTACACAGTTGAGACGATGGGCGCATACTTTGAATAAAGAAGGCACTTATAAAGAAAAAATGGGAAGAATCAATAAATTTTTATTAGATAATTTTCAGCCGGCTTCCGATGCCGGTTATATAATTCACGATGGAGATTTACAAAAATGGGCATTACAAGCTCAGAAAATCGTTGGACATGAAGATATAAAGTTTAAAGCGTCACGTCATTGGCTACAAAATTTTAAATAGGCTCACAGAATAGTCAGCAGAAAGATAAATAAATTCGTAACAAAAAAGACTGTTGAAGGGAGAGAATATTTACAAAAAGCAGCTGATGATTTTGTTTCAGATGTGAAAAAAATAATTAAAAGCAAAGGTTTGGAATCAATTTACAATTCAGATCAGAGTGGATTTCAAATTGAAATGCACTCGGGAAGAACACTAGCTATTGAAGGCGAAAAGCAAATTGAATGTCTTGTAGAATCTGTAAGTTCGACGACTCACAGTTACATAATTCAACCACTCATTTTAGGTGATGGGAGGCTGCTTTCCCCATTATTCATTGTTTTAAAAGAAAGTAAAGGAACCTTTGGACCGGTAGTAGAATCCAAATTATTCAAGCCATCAAATATTTACGTGATAACTTCCGCTTCTGGCAAACTGACTTCAGGTATGATATTTATTATTGATGATTACAGTTTTTAACTTATGTCACGTGAATAAAAATGAGTTTTTTCAATGGTTACAGAACATTTCAAAACATGGCTGAAGGATGTGTATTTTGCCAATGTTGGGCATTCAAGTGTCTTATTAATTGATTCGTGGAGTGGGCATTGCCCTAATGCTGTAAGGGAAGCAGCACCTCCAAACAAAATTGTTGATGTAAAAATAATTCCAAAAGGAACAACAGGCAAAATTCAGCCACTAGATGCTTTCGGCTTCCGAGTGTGGAA
>NC_046659.1:37437915-37446627 GCF_010883055.1 Belonocnema kinseyi
CACGTATAAAAAAATAAGTGTCGAATATTTTTTGATGTTCTACAACATATCACAATTTCAAGAAAATCGGTGAGGTACACCTCGGGTACCTTCCTTGTTAGTTTACTTAATTTCACAGGCCCACGAAAAGAAAAAAGTATCCTGAGCAGATCATCAGACAGGTGTATTCTTATGTATTTTTCGTCGCTGAATTCGAATCAAAAGCCAGATTGGGGGGTTCTCAGTTACATTTCGAGAAAAATGCAAAAAACATGGTTTTTTATAGTTTATATTTAAAAAATTGTTAAGAAAATAAAATATCCCGTACATTTTACCAGACAGGTGTATTCTTATGTATTTTTCGTCGCTGGATCCGAATCCTAAGTCAGATTGGGGGGTTTCCGAGTTACTTTTCGAGAAAAATGCAAAAACATGGTTTTTTATGGTTTATGATAAAAAAATTTTTAAGAAAATAAAATATCCCATACATTTTACAAGACAGGTGCATTCTTATGTATTTTTTCGTCGTTGAATCCGAATCCGTAGTCAGATTGGGGGGGTTTCCCAGTTACTCATCGGAGTCACTTGAAGCCGTCTCATCTGATATGCTCTCACACGTTTCATTTTTTTATCATGAACAGGATTCCTAACTTATTTTTTTTTAATTTACATCGACTTGCAGTGCATTAAATCCTGTAGTGAAGCTGGCTCGTGACTCGCTACCTTCTAGGCCTTCTACATTCGTCTTTTTTGGAAGCTGAACGCTTGTAACAGTAGGATACGCTACTTGATTTTTTAGTATTTTGTTCACACCGTCTACTGTGGTTAAACAAAAAAAGCAATCGTTTTCATCGCATGGTTCTTCCCATATTGTCGGCGTTGTGAACTTCAGTTTGCTCTTATCCTTAATGGTTTCGTAACGTCTGATCATGTTGTTGCACATGCTACAGATTATATGAGGAACCCAATTTTTATGTTGTTGTGAAATATCAATTTCAAAGCATGCTCTGTACAAATCTCCAATTCGGTTTGTTCTTTTTCTTCCTCTTTTCCCAGTGTATTCTGAACAAATGTAACAAAAGTTATCCGGATTTCCGGTGCATTTGTGAGTGTATCGATTGCTGGATGTACCAGCACAGTTTATTGAAGGTTGAAAGTTATCCATAAAAAACATATGACCCCGCACGCTAAGAATCCTGTCCCGATCGCAGGTGAGTCCGCCGTCTTAAAGGTGATAACTCTCATACCTCCCCAGGCCTAAGTATGACAGCTTTCCGACTTTGACGAGGCCAATGTCAACTCGTCGTCGGACACACTACGGCATCATCTTCACATCCTAGCGCTCCCCTGCAGGACAGCGCGCCTTCGCTGGCTTCGTTACTACGAAGGGCTGGACCGGACGAATCATTCTACACATCCTATTTTCAAGGCAGTTTCCATCGTGGCCAACACTTCGCAGCAGCAGGTTTTTGACAGTAATGGTACCGAGTTCACTGACTCATCTATGAAATACTATGTTGTTGTGCATACGTGCCACACCATTTATGAGACTAAGTGGTGGGGAAAGGATGCATATTAGCTATTAGCTGCGCACAGGAGCTTTAAGCACCTATGCAGAGTATAACATTACAGTGTTACCCTCTTGTAATCTGGTCGGATTACCAATCACTAATTTTTTTACCATTTTAGATTATGTTGAAAATATTTGCTTTGACCAACAAGCGATATATTTATTTATTTCAAATGTATTTACATATACATATACATTTTTCAATTAAACGAATCACCTCCTTGTAGTTTCAGGGGATATGGTTTTTCATGCGTTGCGACAGTTTCCAAAGCCCTGCAAGGATTAAAATTTCGTGGAAAAATATGAAGCTATGGTTTTTTATTTATTTCAATCCGTAGTTATCAAATTTCTACTCAGATCATTTTTTTATTTTTTCGCTTTTTAGTTTTGAAAAACCATTTTAAAAAACATGAGAAACCATGTTTTTTGCATTTTTCTCGAAAAGTAACTAGGAAACCCCGCAATCTAACTTTGGGTTCGGATTCAGCAACGAAAAATACATAATAATACACCTGTCTGGTGATCTGCTCTGGATACTTTATTCTTTTTGTGGGCCTGTGTTCTTTAATTGAGTTAATCAACTTACTTAACTTCATTAACAAATTTTATTTAATATAAATATCTGAATAGGTTTTGATATGATTTAATAGAAATATCTGAATAAAGATACCTGAATGTCAAATTTTAGTATGACTGAAATATCTAGATTTGATGTGAAAATACAGGAATATTGGTTCTTGTTCATCTCCTACAGGTCCGTACGTCTTTTAAGGTTATTTAATCGACCTATTCCGAATAAGTTTGAAATTTCAGATAACCATTATATAAAAACAAGTAACTACCCTTAGAAAAGTTGATAAACCAGTTCCGATTCTCCTTCCGCTGTCCTTCTAACATCTAGGAATAAAACAAAAACCAAGAGCTAATTATCACCAGCAGAGAGACTTAGACGTGCTTTAATCACCTCCAATTTGCCTTACTAGTTAGTTTAACATTAAATTTGGAGATAAAAACAAAAACTTTTAACAACAACTTTAACGACGACAGCCTATTAACAGCAGGAGAATTGAAATATAATGTACATGACTGATTTTAGTGTACAAAACAAGTAAGGTTCTACCCTTATTCCCTTTAGACGGATTTAATTAACGCCATTGAAAATTCTAGCCCAGATCTGAAAACCAGCAAAAAGAACCTGGTCTTATTCCCCTCTGATAAATCCATTCGCCATTTAGCTTATTTGATCCCATTGCTCCAAAAAAATTTTAATTAGGCGTTTGAGTAACAAGAATACTACTCATCTCTAAAGGCCTGCAAATCCATGTCCGCCTCTTCCAGTAAGTTGTTATTAGGGTTAAAGTGCCTCTCATTCTCCAAACCCGACAGAGCAGCTCCAGTCTGCTCGGAATTTTGGATGTTATTTCCGCGGGATCGTTGACTAAGTCCCTGAACGAACTCTGGCAGTAGAGAGAGAGGTCCAGGACTGGCGAAGAGATACCAGGAGGGTGATCACTAATCAGAGCCTGGTCTTCTTCTCGCTGAGGAGAAGAAATGGGAACAAAGGAAGAGAAAGCACAAAATAAAAACTTTCATGGACAGCTTCTCGATAAGAGGATGCGCGGTTTCTTCCACAGAAATGTGGACGATCAGTCAATGTCGTCTGGTACGGAGGGTTTCATTTTGGCATGCCAAGACGGTGTTATTTCCATCTTAACATACCGTCGCCACATTTTGAGCCAAGACATTCCCGGTGATAGCTGCAGGGCGTGCCATGCAGACCCCGAGCAATTAGCTCACATACTATCTAGTTGTCCAACTCATGCGAGAACTACCTACATCCAAAGGCACAATGCATCACTAAGAGTGATTTATTACCATATCTGTCACTCTTACGGTATTAACCTTAATATCGCTCCTCTAAATGCTCCTAGGGAAATCGAGTCAATTGTCGAGAATGAGAAGTGCCGCATATACTGGAACTTTATATTCTCGACAATTTTTTCTGTTGCACACTCGAGGCCTGACATGGTTCTTCCTGAGTGTCAACAATATGCCAAAACACTTGCGGGGAAAGTGCAGAAGGCGGCCATCCTTGGGTCGTATCTGTCATTTGCAGATTAAAAGAATGAAAATGCAATGGATTGGCCACATTTTTAATCGGTCACCTGTGCGCGGTGCTTTAAATCTGCCATTCCACATTCGTCAAAATGCTGAGTGAATAGAGTTGAATAAGACTGACAAACCTGAAATAATTCCTATGAGTTTTTTTACGATTCATTAATGTGAATACGAATGGGTTGAGATTCAATATGAAATCATTTTTTCAATACGAAATATTTTTTAAAAGATCACACCCAATAGTAAAAATACGCTGCGGACATAGAAGTTTTCAATAAGCGTGAATCTGCCGATTGTAGGTTACCTCAGGTTGAGTGCAACTAAGTGGAATATGCAGAATAAAATTTTTAAGAATTAATTGTTTCGAATGAGTATGAAGTGAAAAATTAGAATAGGACAATGCTGATTAATCAAAAATGATTGAAATTAAAATTAAATAATACGTAGCAGCTAGCCTGCCGGCGCCGGCAACATTTTTAGTTGCCGGCGATAGCAAGATTGCATGTTGCCGGCTTTTTTTCCTTTTTTTTACATTTTTTTAAAATCGTATACTGATGTATGTTGATGCTCTGATTGCAAACCTGGACATAAAAACACCTGCAAATATAATTTTCAGTATTAAAACTTTAAAAAATTACGTTTTTTATTTACGAAGTTTATGTGCATACGAAAGGGGCTTTTACGCATTTTAGAGTAAGGCCATGTAATTGAGGAGTTATTTTGATTGTTTTTGGCTTTTGACGCGTTTAACGAAACGTTCCCCTTTTCCAACGCCTTGTGGGGGCGGGAAGGCACCCCTGCGACTGGTCACAGAAATAATGTAAGGTCGCACCCTTACCCCTTTTCCAACGCCTCGTGGGGGCGGGAAGGCACCCTTGTGACTGGTCACAGAAATAATTTAAGATCGCACCCCTATCCCTTTTCCAACGCCACGTGGGGCAGGAAGGCACCGCTGTAATTGGTCACACGAATAATGTTGGCCCCTAACTCTGGCCAACGTTTTGTGGCGAGACTAGAATTCATTACTGCGATTAGTCACAAAAAATGTCTTATATATTTTATTGTACATCATTCTTGTAATTTAATCGAATAATGGATTGTTTAGCTAGGCTCTCGGCTTTAAGAATTACTTATTTTATAATAATTCATTTTTACCGTTAATCTAAATTTTTTGTTGGTACCTATTTTCTGTACATTACCTTTTTTATGGGAGTTTTCATACAACTTTTTGGAGAGAGTTAGCATTCGGTGACACCCACCTCCATTCAAAACCTCACACCTATCCAGCAGTCCCACTCGTTTTTCATATCACTCCTAGAATATGAACAGAAACCTAACTCATTTCGAGTATCGAGTATTTCGATTTTTCTTTTTACAAACATGATTTTGATCAGTTTTAACCTAGAAAATTAAATTTTCAGGTGTTTGCATGACTGTATCCGTAATTTGCTGAACTAAGCTCCAGTGAAATTGAATTTACTCAGTGCATATGCTAATGGCTGCAGGCAGTCCACGTGTTATTTAACCTAAAGATTGTGAAATTTTCATTTTTCATTTCGCTTGGCTCGCAAGTTTGAACGCGTGTAGGGCGCGCGACTGTTGACTCGCGGTTCGCACTCGGATATTTATTATTTGCATTTGGAATGCTTGAATAAAACTTTATCAAAAAGATCTCTTTTAGATGGCAGTATTTTTATGCGTCTTGATGACACTCACGCTGCGCGCTCGATTTCCGACAGATATTTTTAAACACGTTTTGTTGAATCTTTTTTTTTCTCGTAACTTTCGTCGTTTTTCCACACATTTTATTTATTTTTTTTTAATTTTCAATGTTATTTTTCACAAATAAACCAAAAAGTACGCGTCCTACCAAGAAGTGATTCTTAACGAAATTTTAGATCTTTTTTGGGATAACAATTTTGGTTAATTCATCTTTTTTCGTATCCTATATAGTTTGACCACAAAATGGAATTTTTTATTTTTCATTATTTTTTGTGCAATCAAAATTTGAATTTTCGATTACCAACAAAATCCAAAAATTTCTTGTGATAAGCTTGTAGAGCTTTCAAAAAGCAAGGTTTTTCTTCTCTTGACTTGTTTTCATATCGTGCGCTTTTTAGCTTAAAATTTGGATTTTCAGTTGAATTAGAAATTTTGGAAAATGCTATAACTCGAAGAATTTTCTTTTTATCAAAAAGTCATTAGGATAAATTGTTTGTCCTTTTTAATACTATAAATATCCGTGCATAGACTTTTCAAATTCAGAAAAAAATTGGTCTCAAACATTTTCAAAATGCGCTCACTTTTTGAATTTTCTTTAGCAATAGCTGATAACGGACCCGTCCTTTCTTTTAGGACCTAAAAAAAGTGTGCCAAAGATGGATTTAATTCGTTCATTTTTCAACAAAATAAAAAAAAATGCCTGCAAAGAAATAGTCTGTAAATAAAATGCAAGTGAATGGATTTTTGTTTCCTGGGTAGGACCTCATATCTTTGTCGGTAAGGTCTGTACAAAATTATATAATTGACATATTTTTAACGTTGAAATTTAAACTAATTGAATTCGGATGCCTTAGTAGTGACACAAACGTAAACGTTTGATTGAGTCTTCCTTAAAAACGTTCAATTTCAAAATCACTTCAAATTAATAGATTATTCAAAACCCAAGGTCTCAAGACGAGTTCTGGGCTGACAGCTGACAAAGACAGAATTCGAATTCAATTTATTCACTCATGTCGCTAGATACATTAACAATCGTGAAGCATATATAAAATAGCCCATTTGAGTCTAAAAGCAGAGTCGATTTGAATGATTTAGTCTCTGAGATAGTCTGAGAGATTTGGGTCCTTTTCAAGGTCCTTTTAGTGATCCTTTTAAGAGTGGTGCGACGGTAATATAAGGTTCCTTTTGTATTCGTCACGTACCGGGCGGGCAGAGTTATTTAGAATAGTTGGCCATCGCTAACCCGACTCTCCCTTTTTAAATTTCTCTTCAAATTATTAACATTTTTTTTTAAATGATGAATTTTCTCATTATACTTATTTATAATTATAACTTATATGCTAATATACCATTTTCTAGTTGAATTAAAAAATGTTGTCTTTTTTGGCGTATCTCATTCCATTTACGAGAAACGTTGTATTAATTCCAATTCTAAAAATTTTTTTTAAAAGTTAGATATCTGAAATCATCGAAACCCGTAGATTCCGAATTATTATGTTTTAGGCTGTTAACTATGAAATTTAAAAAATCTAATTCTAAATTTTAATCCGAAAACTTAACAAAGGACTCTTGAGTGTCGGCTACTCTATTGATATAGCCTCTCTGCTTGTTATTTATCAGCCCCCTGCATCGACGTTAGTTCACTAGTACGAACAAGTGAAGCATGGAGGCCAGATGGCGCTGGGAGTCTTTCCAGCCAAAATTTATATGGCAAGCATAGGTAAGATTAGTGAAAAATTAATTTGATTAATATTTTTCGCAATGGCATTCAGTTTTATGTATGACAAATTAAAGTCTAAACATTTTTTAAGTTTTACTACTTTGAAAGCTTGCACTAAAATAACAAAAATGGGTGGAATGCGATGTGTTACTCCTGCTATTTAAAGAATCAATTCATTTTACATTTTTTATATTATATTATTTTAAACTATTTCAAGCTAGAAACGTTGAAAATTGAAAATCTAAATTAAAAAAAAAAGAATACTTCTTAAATTACAAGTTAAATTATTTTAATTTTAAATGGAAACATCCTTGAACAGCTTCAAAATTTTCTTTCAAAATCTTGAAAAATCTAGACTTCTTAATCTCTTTTGAAATGAACCGAATTTTTCCTACAATTTTTAGAAAATCCTGCAAATTAAAAAAAAAATTCTTAAAGTCTTCCAGTTTTTTCTTAATAATTTTAGAAATCTTATTAAATCTTTTTGAATATTTTCTTTAACAAAATTTCTAAAACGTAAAATTATTTTCAATTTTCCTAGGAATCTTAAGAAAATGTTTTTATTCTTGTAAAGCCTTTGACAATTCTTAAAAAGCTTCTACATTTTTTTTAATCGACCAAAATCTACATTTTGTTTTGAATTAAATCATTTCAAGTTCAAAATTAATTTTGAAACTTTTCAAAACTTCTGAATACCTCTTAAACTTACTCAAATTTTGCCTACAAATTATAAGTGTTCAATTGTCGATTTTACCAGTCTTAGGTTCCCCCGGCTTTTTTTCTAGAATAAATATTTTGTCTTAAAAATTTGGGAAATGATAGCAAACATGATAACGGACGTCCCCACACACTTTTTTGTGGATTAATTCAAAAAAGTTTTAATTTAGTAAAATGTGATTAATTTGCATAGTGCTTAGGAAATAGGATCGATTTTTTCAGTGCTTGATTCCCCCGGCTTTTTTCCTAGGATAAGAAATATTTTGCCTTCAAAATCTGGGCAATGATAGCGAACATGCTAACGGACGTCCCCACATAATTTTTTTGTGTTTTTTTTTATCAAAAACATTTTGAGATTGCTAACAACATGCGTGTATATTTCGAGGTTATGTGTGTTACAATTCACCTGAGCGTAACTTCCAAACTACACAATATTTTTGGCCGAAAACTTTGGACTTACAAATAAACATAGTAACTAATCTACTGGAACTAACCTTGTTTGCAAGCAATCAAAAAAGCTTATTTCATAAATAATTTCCAGATTATCGGAAAGGCAAAGATGAAAAACGACGTAACCTCAAAATAATTGCATTTGCATACAATTTTTGTTTCGCATTCAATAATTACTCTATTTCTCAATTTAAAAAATTTTTAATTTAATAGATTAAAATTGAATATTTGATACTGAAACAATATTTCATAAAAAATACATTATTATGAAGTTAATAGACTTTATGCTTTCACGATGATTCATTTTGATAAAAAGAGATATTTCGGGTTTCATTCGTGTAAAAAACTACTACGAATTGTTTGCCGACGTTTCGTGAACATTGCAGTTCACATCTTCAGGGCTGACCTGAAACTGAGGAATCAGGTCATGATGTTC
>NC_046659.1:37446727-37447941 GCF_010883055.1 Belonocnema kinseyi
CGCCGCGTCTCCCTTTTTCACACAAGTCACTACGAGTTTCTCCTTCTCCCTCGCAACAAAAACACGCCTCTCCTTTCACCTCAAACTCCTTCAATTTGCGCTGTGTTAGCGTGCTTTGCCCATTACCTGTTGGGGTAATTGGGGTAAGCAGAGAGAAAACACAGTTCAGTTTAATTGTTAAACTAAGAAACCTTTATTACTCCTGTACAAGAACGTCGGCACGCGACGGGTTGCGGACTCGCACTAGCGAGAGAGCGCCCGCACGCAGAGACCCGGGCGACACAAGGCGGCACTGCGCATACTGACACACACGCATACATCGAGAGCTACGGCGCTCCACACACTCAAGCCATTATTCCATCAAATTTATATAAAGTAGTTTTGTAAAAAGCATGGTGAAACAACAAATTTATTTTATAAAAAATAATAAGAATTAACAATGTCAGATGTTGTTATAAATAAGTAATTCATTAGCAACAGTAGCCCAAATACAATAACAGATGATTTATTGGAATAAACGAATTAATCAATTAATTGAAGGATTAATTAATTTAAAAAACTTAAATTTAAATAAATAAATTAAGAAGGTATAGTTTTTATTTGTCTTTCTTATCTTCTTATGAAAGAATTAAAAAAATAAAGATATCGTTTCAGTTTAAGACAACATGTTCCATATTTCTCGTATACAGTTTTTATTCAATTTTTTATATTTACAACGGGAAATATGAAAAACCGGGAAATGACAGTGAATTTATTTTTTGACCTGGAATTTTACAAATTTTTAGAGAAAAAAAAGTTCTCTCCAAGTTTGATTTCAACAGATTTTTAAATCATCAGTTGAATTTTGATCCTTTTCAATTATGACATCATTCAGTTTATAATGCGTAATCCGAAAATCTTCTGATTTAAAAATTTTCTATTTTAATTTTTCAATTTTAATTTAAAGAATTTTAATATGCAGTCTTGAATACTTGCATATTTAATTAAATAATTTTCAAAATAAATCTGTGCTTTAAGTATTAAAAGGGAACAATAATTTATTTGGAAAAAAAATTCGAACTCCCTTCAAAATTTAAGAATTTCCAGATTTAAAAATAACTTCATAATAGGAGATGCAGACAGCTCTGTATACAAGGGAGTTGATGACCGATTGTTTTTGAGATGGGTGATGGTGGGAGGAGGCATGTAAGTATCTGTTTGTATGCGTGGGTTTT
>NC_046659.1:37448041-37449574 GCF_010883055.1 Belonocnema kinseyi
GCGCAAATTGAAGGAGTTTGAGGTGAAAGGAGAGGCGTGTTTTTGTTGCGAGGGAGAAGGAGAAACTCGTAGTGACTTGTGTGAAAAAGGGAGACGCGGCGTGGTTTCTTGTTGATCGTTTCGCTCGGTGATTGTTGGAGTATGAAGACTCGAGTGCACGGGTGCACGTGTGGTGTCATCGAGAGGATGGCAGTTCCTGCTTCGCGAGGATGAGCCGGGGAGGTTGTGGGGCCGAGGGAGGCGGAGGAGGAGAAAACGACGAAGGGAATCAGTCGTTCTCAAACAAATGTAAGTACATAGAAAATAAGGAAAACGCGCCGTAAAATAAAATTGACGGGAATGCCGGAAAATTCTCGCGCGTCATAGAAAGAAAATTGAAAAACGCGTCCGGAAACAGAAAGGCAACCTGTTGATTCTTGGAATCAACAGCGGCGTTGTTCAAGATGGCGGACGGCGTGCGCGGGAAAGTGCATGAAAGGAGAAAAATGGCCATGTCGGCCGGTTGCCGAGAGAACGTGCGCGCGCACCATGACGCGTGTACGTCGCGCGGAAAGGGGGAGAAAGAGGAGCGCGCGACAAGCGTTCCGAAAGTGATGAGGAGCGGCGCGCGTTCCGAAATAACCTGTATGCACGGAAGTGATACGGACGAACGGCGCGCGACGCGCGTCGAGTGCTCTACGCGCACCTCGAGTTTTGCTACCTTTCTCTTTGCATTTGGGTACTGATGCATTTTCCGCATGTACGGTTAAAAGGAAAAATAAGCTAAATATAAATAAAACGAGGAACAGTTTTCTTACATTTGGCTTACTAATTTATTTTTGACTAAAATTTAATGGAGAGATTTTTTTTTTAAAGGAGTAATGGTGTAAATTCGAATAATTAAAATTGTTCTTGTGTTTATACATGTGTTTATATATATGTATATACATATATATGAATGTATGTGGAGAGATATGTGTGTATATACATGTATATATGTATAAAGGGGTTGAAACAAAATTTGGTAAATAAAATGTTTCATACGTAGCATTGAACCTGGAGGAAGCCAAGGAGAAACTATGGGAGAGATACAAACTGTAGGAAAAATTCCCATACGAAGGAGTTTATCTGATGGAGGCTGCGAAGGCTGACTCAGGCCTTTGCCTGGCGTTCACCAACGAGAGGGTGCTGTATATAGGTGAGCACATATATATTTATATATGTATTTGGAGAAAAATGTCTCATGACATTTTATTGGAGGGAAATGTCTTTTATGACATTTTGTTGGAGTGAAATGTCTTTCATGACATTTTGGAGACAGTCGAGTGGCATCAAAGCGTCAAAACTTTGAGGTTTTGGAGATGTGCTACTCATAAGACTGGCACAAGGGTCACAGTTGCGAGGGTCCCTATCGTACTCAGGTTAAGTGTGTCCTTTTACTGATACGATAGGAGACTAAGAGCATGACGGAAAGCTTGACATGTGTCCTGGCTTGCTGGAAGGCATGCTCGTTGCAAACAAAGAGCTTGGGTCGGTAATTTGTTTAGCAGCACC
>NC_046659.1:37449674-37451057 GCF_010883055.1 Belonocnema kinseyi
ATTATTTCAAGTAATTTGAAACACGATGTAGATTTTTGCAGATTAAAAAAAATTAAGCTTTTTGAGAATTGTAAAATATGTATTTAAAAAGAATAATAAAAATTGTTGTGATTGCTAGGAAAATTGAAAATGATTTTTTATTTTGAAAAATTAATTTTAAGTGAGTATTTGAAAAGAAGTTAGAAAAAAAAAAAAAAGAATCAGGTCGATTTTAAGGCAATTTTTTATTTTGCAGTTTTTTTAATTTTAGGGAAGAAATCTAATTAATAAAATATATCAATTTTCAACCCAAAAGTTTACTTTTTAACTAAATGAATTAATTTTCTATCAAATAATTGGTGTTTTAATTAATACTATGTACAGGATAAAGTTTCAACCAAAAATGGAATAGTTCAATTTCCAGATAAAACGATTAATTTTTAATCAATCCTAGAATAGTTACATTTTCAGATTAAAATAAATAATTATTAACCGAAAAAATAAATTTTTAACAAAGTTGTTAAATGATACATTTTCCAGCAAAAAGATTAAATTTCTAACAAACAAGGTCAATTTCCAACAAAATACATGAACTATAATTATAAATCTTTGATAAGAAAA
Source organism: Belonocnema kinseyi (assembly GCF_010883055.1). Classification (NCBI taxonomy): domain Eukaryota; kingdom Metazoa; phylum Arthropoda; class Insecta; order Hymenoptera; family Cynipidae; genus Belonocnema; species Belonocnema kinseyi. The sequence continues at coordinate 37,450,275 of NC_046659.1, forward strand.
TATTTAATTTATTTAACTATTCTGATGAAAATATGTTTGATGTGTTATTGAAAATACATGTTTGAAACTGACAATTAATCTATACCATTTTTGGTTAAAAAATCACGTATTTTGTTAAAAATTCATCTTTCTTTGTAAAAGTTAAATTGTTTTATGGAAAATTTATACTTTTTGGTTAAAAATTAAATTTTTAGGTTGAAATATCGACTGTAAATATTTTTTGGTTGCAAGGGCGTTTTGTTGTAAATGCAACTTGTTGGGGTAATTGGGGTAAGCAGAGAGAAAACACAGTTCAGTTTAAATGTTAAACTAAGAAACCTTTATTACTCCTGTACAAGAACGTCGGCACGCGACGGGTTGCGGACTCGCACTAGCGAGAGAGCGCCCGCACGCAGAGAGCCGGGCGACACAAGGCGGCACTGCGCATACTCACACACACGCATACATCGAGAGCTACGGCGCTCCACACACTCAAGCAATTATTCTATCACTCCCTCACGCCGTTGCTAGAGATTTATCTTTATTTATATATTATAAAGGTATAAAAATAATACTTTGGTTTAACAATCTTAAAGTATTGACAAGAAGAGCTTAATTCTAGAGTGAACATGTTTATAAAACTACCAAACACCGGATACGTAGACCCAATCTCCCTTGTTTACATCCCAATAGTACTTGTTACCCATTTTATCAGTCGCATAGGAAACTCCATCTACCTCCTCATACATGTACCCTTCTTCATCAAACGAGGAACTCCTGTCCTTCTCAACGCTCCTTTCTCCA
>NC_046659.1:37451157-37452826 GCF_010883055.1 Belonocnema kinseyi
TGATAAAATGGGAAACAAGTACTATTGGGATGTAAACAAGGGAGATTGGGTCTACGTATCCGGTGTTTGGTAGTTTTATAAACATGTTCACTCTAGAATTAAGCTCTTCTGGTCAATACTTTAAGATTGTTAAACCAAAGTATTATTTTTATACCTTTATAATATATAAATAAAGATAAATCTCTAGCAACGGCGTGAGGGAGTGATGGAATGATGGCTTGAGTGTGTGGAGCGCCTTAGCTCTCGATGTATGCGTGTGTGTGAGTATGCGCAGTGCCGCCTTGTGTCGCCCGGGTCTCTGCGTGCGGGCGCTCTCTCGCTAGTGCGAGTCCGCAACCCGTCGCGTGCCGACGTTCTTGTACAGGAGTAATAAAGGTTTCTTAGTTTAACAATTAAACTGAACTGTGTTTTCTCTCTGCTTACCCCAATTACCCCAACAAAATTTGATAGACGTATTTGGAATAAAATAATAAAATTTTATATAATTATAAGTTTAATTTTGTTTCTTGAGTTGAAAAATACTTTAAATTTAGTTTCTCCAAGTTACGATTGAAACATATTACAAGTTCCCGCAGCTAAAGAAGAATATTTTAACGATTTTTTTCACTTACTATTACTCTCATATTTAACAAGATATGGAGATTTAATCATGCTATGCATAAAACCGATTGTAATTACGAATAATATAAATTAAATTAATTTCAAAGTAATTTGCCTGTTCCTGCCATGTAAAAACGGGCTGGAAAGACTCCCAACGCCATCTGCGCCGCACGCTTCACTTAGCCCACTGGCACACTAACGCTAACGCACAGTCGTTACGGGGGACTGTTATTTATGATTGATTTCTTATTTCAATTTCAGCCTATCTACTTGTTATTTATGATCGTATTTCTATTTCAATTTCGGAAAGCACATTGTAAACCTTTAAAACGGGCAATTTCCATTTCATCGCGGTGTACCTGCTCGTCTTACCCTCTCTTCTCGATTTCTCCTCACGTCCCTGACTCAGAGAGATTGCTATGCCGGGCTTTGCTAGCGGGGGGGGGGGGGGGGGGGGCTCTGCCCTAATGAGGCATAAAATGCCATGCATAAAAATGTTATAGTTTTGCAACCAGCAAATTGAAAATGCATCAGTTTATTTGGAAGAAAATTCGCCTGTTGAGAATTTAATAGAATTTACGGATTTTTACCCAACTGCCTAGAAGAATATACTACTTGAAACCAAGTACTTGAATATTTAAACCAGAAAGACGAATTCTTAACAAACCAGTACACAATATAAGTTATTTATTATAGACATACACATATAGACATATAAATTAATTTTACAATATTAAAAATGACGGTCGATTCTTGGACAATCGAACAGAACTAGGGGGTGAAAAAAAGGATTTTGAAATATAAGGGCCTACTAGTGTATTAAACACAAGGGCAATTTACTCAAAGGAAATTAAACTTCACTTTCCAGGGAATAGAATTACAATGAATACACTTATTATAGTAGATTATAATATGGAAAATATAAGAGCATTACTTCCACCGGATGAGTAATTTGCCTAAAGATTATCAGAGGCTACCAAGAAACTCTCTGGAGTATGCATTTTTAAAATATCTTCGTACATTACTCCATAATTCACATGTAATTATTTTGTCAGATCCATCAATTGCA
>NC_046659.1:37452926-37454826 GCF_010883055.1 Belonocnema kinseyi
ACCCACCCAAACCAGAGGAGGTCGAAGTATTTTGGAGAGAAGTCTACGAAGTTCAGCATAGACTGGACGAAGACTCAGAAAATATAAATAGCTTCAAGGATATATGTGTGATATATAGTGGAAGGGCGCACAATACTCCTGCCGAAAATAAGCAACTTAGCTGACCCGAAGAATTACAGGCCAATAACTTGTCTGAACACACTTTATAAGATATTCACAGCTATCCTAAATGATAGGATTGTTCGGGCAATTGAACCTGTGTGGCAAGAAATGTATGAACAACGAGGCTCAAAGAAAGACGTAGCCGGATGTCGGGAGAACCTGCTCATCGATAGATGTGTCTGTAAAGATGCAGCATTCTACCAACGTGACCTACCGATGGCCTGGATTGATTATCGGAAAGCTTTCGATTCGACCTCTCATAGACTTATCATCTGTCTTTTGTTCATCCGCAAATAGTTGGGTGCATAGAGAGATTGATGCCGCTTTGGAAAACCAGATTTACTATCTTATCTGGAAAAAATCGTGTAACAACAAGGTCACCTTTCAGAGAGCTGTCTTTTAGAGCGACACCATGAGCCCACTCCTCTTTTGCCTTACATTATTGCCACTATCTCTAGCACTTCGCCATTCCGACGGGTACTTGTGCGGCAAACCTGCAGATCGAAAGTACAATGTCACTCATGTATTTTACATGGACGATCTTAAGATCTATGCTAAAAACAGAGAGCAACTGCATCTAGCTCTGGGGATTATCGAATGATATACTAAGGAAATTGGAATGGAATTTGGGTTAGACAAATGCGCCAAGGTTTATTTGAAGCGAGGAAAACTTAATGGCATCCTTGAAGATCCTGAGTTCGTTGATAGAAGCGCCATACGACAACTTTGCGCTGGAGAAACTTATACATACCTGGGCGTGCCACAGAGCCGCATTCAGGATGTGACATCTATAAAGGATACTCTCCGAAGCATATACAAACGTCTCATCCGACAGATTTGGTCTTCCGAACTGTCGGCGAGGAACAAAGTATCTGCAACGAACATGCTTACCGTCCCGGTACTACTCTATTCATTTGGAGTAGTTCCATGGACGAAGAACGAGCTCAGATCCCGTGATATCGGGACAAGAAAGGTTATGCACATGAACAAACGCATGCATCTTAAGTCTTCCGTTCCGCGAATGTACATCTCACGTCGTAAAGGGGGTCGCGGAATATTGAGTCTTGAATGTCTTCACAACAGGATTATTCTGGGTACAGCACATAGAGTTGCAAATGGAAGAGACCCTCTTCTCAAAATGGTCAGGAATCACGAAGAAGTGGGCAAAGGAACGTTTCTGTACAAAGCAGCGGAGGAGGCTGCTGAAACACTCGGACTTGACTTCAGTATTAGGGGTGGGCAAAATGCATCAAATCTTATCTATCTCGAGTACTCACTCCTGAAAGCCCGGATTAACAAAGCAAGTGAGAAAAGCTTTCGTGAACAGCTCCTCGATAAGAGGATGCACGGTATCTTCCACAGAAATGTAAAGGATCAGTTAATGTCTTGTGTGCTAACGTTTGCTTTCCTTAAATCGCCCGGATTGAAGTCTGGTACGGAGGATTTCATTTTGGCATGCCAAGACGGTGTCATTTTTACCTTAACATACTGTCGCCACATTTTGAGCCAAGATATTCCTGATGATAGCTGCAGTGCGAGCTATGCACACCTCGAGCATTTAGCTCACATACTATCTAGTTGTCCAACTCACGTGGGAACGACCCACATTCAAATGCACAATGCGGCACTAAGAGTGCTTTATTACCATCTCTGTCACTCTTACGGCATTAACCTTAATATCGCTCCTCTAAATGCTCCTAGGGAAACCGAGTCAATTGTCGAGAATGGGAAGTGCCGC
>NC_046659.1:37454926-37464325 GCF_010883055.1 Belonocnema kinseyi
TGCAATTGATGGATCTGACAAAATAATTACATGTGAATTATGGAGTAATGTACGAAGATATTTTAAAAATGCATACTCCAGAGAGTTTCTTGGTAGCCTCTGGTAATCTTTAGGCAATTACTCATCCGGTGGAAGTAATGCTCTTATATTTTCCATATTATAATCTACTATAATAAGTATATTCATTTTAATTCTATTCCCTTGAAATTGAAGTTCAATTTCCTTTGAATAAATTGCACTTGTGTTTAATACACTAGTAGGCCCTTATTTTTCAAAATCCTTTTTTTTTCACCCCCTAGTTCTGTTCGATTGTCCAAGAATCGACCATCATGTTTAATATTATAAAATTAATGGGCATGTCTACATGTGTATGTGTACAACAAATAACTTATATTGTGTACTGTTTTGTTAAGGATTCGTCTTTCTGGTTTAAAAATTCAAGTACTTGGTTTCAAGTACAATATTCTTCTAGGCAGTTGGGTAAAAATCCGTAAATTATATAAAATTGTCAACAGGCGAATTTTCTACCAAATAAACTTATGCATTTTCAACTATTCTACGGAAAATTCCATAATGCTATCTAGTCAGGGTCAAAAGAAACTAATATCTGCTATAACTTAGTCTAATTTCCATATTTTAATTGCAAGTTACATATCGTTGGAATCGCAAAAAACATAGATTACGAATATAATATTTTTACATTCTCATCAAGAGAAGGTATTAGATTTGTGTAAAATTTGCCCCCCCCCCCCCCCCCCCCCCCCTCGTTTTTGTAGAATGTCCACTTTTTGAGGCCCCCTGAATCCGAAAAACAGGTTTTTACGAATGTGTATGTGTGTGTGTGTTCTGTAGATTTTTGGTTTGTCAGCACGATAACTTTTGAAAGAATTGACAAATTGGATTGGCCTTTGGTATACTCTTTTAGTGTCCTAAAATAAAGGTCAAGTTCGTTAGCCAGCCATTTTAGATGAAAATTCAAAAAGTGAGCGATTTTGAAAATAGTTGAGATCACTTTTTATAAAAATTCCAAAATTTTCTTTACGGATATTGATATTATTTAAACAGACGAACAATTTATCCTTATGAATTTTTTTTATAAAACCAAAATTTGCCACAGTTATAGCATTTACAAAATTTCAAAAACACACGAAAATCAACATTTTAAGCCAAATAACGCATTATATGAAAAAAGTCAAGAGAAGAAAAATGTTTGTTTTCCAATGCCCTACAAGGTTGTTTAAACACCTTTTTGATTTTTCTTTAAAAAATTGAAAATTCGAATTTTGACAGAATGAAAAAATGAATGAAAAATAAAAAATTACATTTTGCGGTTAAACTATGCAAAATCGGTAATCCGCTACGTAGGCACATTCTCATCACAACTTTTGTTTTTTAATTTCTTTTTCGTCTCATGTGTGGGTTTTTAAAAAATTTACTTTTTTTAAAATGTTCTTAATACTAATTTTCATGATTCGAACAAGAAAAAGAACTAACAGAAAAATATTCATGACAAATTAATTAATTTTTACATTCTCATCAAGAGAAGGTATTAGATTTGTGTAAAATTTGACCCCCCCCTCGTTTTTATCAAATGTCCACGTTTTGAGTTTTAGTTTGTTAACACGATAACTTTCGAAAGAATTTACAGATTAGATTGGCCTTTGGACTAGCGACACAAACTACGGAAAAAAATGAGCAAAAACTTGTTCATCCAAAAAAGAGCTATAACTTTTGATAGGACACGTAGCATTTGCCTTAGACGTAAACATTAACATTCGAAATAAAAATGTTAATTTTTTTTTAAATGACGCAACGTACAAACTAAAATTAACAGACAAAAAATGTTCACCTGAAAAAATATATTAATTTATTATTAATCATTTTTAGGTAGGACGAGTAGATTTTCTTTTAATTGTAAAAAATAAGATTAAAAATAAAAAAATTAAAGTTTTGGAAAAAGGACAGGAAAGACGAAATAGGACACAGGATCATCTATATATTCCTGTATTAGACCCTATACAGACGCACAGTATTTTTTATTTAATCGTAAAAAACAAGATTAAAAATAAAAATAAATGATAAAAACAAGGAAATAAGAATTAGTATTATTCAATTTTTATGAATATTATGAATTGTAATGATATAAATTTATTGAAATGATACATGTTTCAGCGCAGCTTAGAATACAATTTAAAGCAAAATAACAAACAAATATAAAAATAATCATGATAAATACAATTTGCTCTTTATTTTGCATTTTTGGAATAAGCAATCCCAGGCAGTTACATAAGGAATGTATTATATTTAATATAAAAGTGTTGTGTATAATGTAGAAAAGTGGACATTTTGGACAAATCGAATGCGAAGCACGAGATACGTGATGAGAATGTGTTCGTTAAAGCCGAAAGCGCTTTAACAAAAGAGAGTTCAAAATCACAAAATTACAGTTGTCAGTCCGTTCACCTTTGATTTTAAAAGGTGTGTCCACGAATGCGGGAGAAATATAAAGACCGAAAACGTAACGCGAGATAAATACATAATCGAGCACGAAGCGCGGGAACCAGCAATCGCCGCGCCCTAGGCGCGCTCAAACTTGCGAGCCGCTCGCGCAGGGCGTGACGGGAATGAACCCGCGTAGCGGGCAGATTTTCAATTTCCTAATTCCGAAACGATTACATTTTTATGTATGGCATTTTATGCCTCATGAGGACAAAGGGGCCCCCGCTGGCAAAGCTCGACACAGCAATCTAGTGCAGTCAGAGACGTGAGAAGTCGAGTGGAGAGGGTAAGGCGAGCAGGTAAACCGCGATGAAATAGATACTGCCCTTTAAAACATCTAAAAGAGCTACCTGGACCTTTAAATATATCTACCTGAGTGCCTGCGGAGAATTCCTCTGAGCTTCTCTGACTCTAGAGAATCTTTAGAATATACTCAGAGATTTTTATCGGTAGGGACGACAAAGGAAATCGTTGATACTCTTGCAGGGTTTGAAATATAAATAAACTTATTTTTAATTGATTTTAGAGGTTAGCTTACCTCACCAATAGCTGCTAATTCTTTCTTCTGTTTCGCGTTAAGTTTCTTTTCTGTTTTAAGAAGAGTTTTTTCAGAGCCGCTTATTTTATTCTTCTTACCTTTTTTACCCATTATAGTGGTTAAGACTTACAATTATATTTTAAAGATAGATGACAATCACGCAAACGCCGTTAATAATTGATAATGCACGGGGCACCAGCATTCTAGTCTGCATCATAACCCAGGATCATGAGTCTGCATGGAGAATAGATATAAGGAGACCAACCTGTAATGCATGGACTTCACCAAAAAGGGCCACTTTTCTCTTGCCAGAAGTACGCACGCACGCATGTGTAAAATCACACTTATGTATAGCTCAAAACTTTCCGAGCGTGGCTTGCCAAACATATTTAAAAAAAATATGGCCGCCTCCATTGTTTTGTTTTGACAGGTCGCTTAAGGGCATGTGACACAGCTAAATACCTATATTACCGACCTCACTTTTTCAGTTCACTGAATATTTTTTTAAACCTAAGAACTTTTTTTATAAATAAAATATTGAGCTGAAACTTTGGAAAATGTATTAGAGTACAATAAAGTACGTTTAGGTACTGCATTTTGGTAGGAACTTCAATGAAAATTATTTTATCTTTTTTCTGAACTTCCGCATTTTTTGAACGTTCAAACTTTTTTTATACATAAATTATCGGTCTCAAACTTTGAGAAATGCAAGAGCCGATAGAAAACTACGTTTAAGTAGAAATCATAATAACAAAAGATGTAAAAAAAATTTCAACAATCAATTCCATCGGCATCAGCCGGTAACGTTGTACACGAAAATACGAACCCTCTAGAGCATCGTCTAGTGTACGCCAGGATTCGTATTTTCGTGTACAACGTTACCGGCTGATTCCGATGGAATTGATTGTAGAAATATTTTTTTCTACATCTTTCATTATTAAGATTTGTACTTGAACGTAGTTTTCTTTCGGCTCTTGCATTTCTCAAAGTTTGAGACCGATATTTTATGTATAAAAAAAGTTGGAACGTTCAAAAAATGCGGAGGTTCAGAAAAAAGATAAAATAATTTTCATTAAAGTTCCTACCAAAATTCAGTACCTAAACGTACTTTATTGTACTCTAATACATTTTCCAAAGTTTCTGCTCGATATTTTATTTATAAAAAAAGTTCTTAGGTTCAAAAAAACATTCAGTGAACTGAAAAAAGTGAGGTCAGTAATATAGGTATTTAGCTGTGTCACATGCCCTTAAACAAACAAATAATTAATAATGAAACAGGATTTTGTGAAAGTTTGTAGAATAAAAAATTATTCGCCATGCAAGAGGTAGGTAGTATGTGTATGAAAATATCAAATTACTTTTACCAACACTGCGTGCGACAGGTATTCGAAGCGTTCGTAACAAAAACAATAAACATGCAACTTATACCACTCTGAAAGTCTTGTACACTATATACTTGAGACCACACTTATTGGAAACTTTCGCTTTTATACAGCATTTATTTTAACATTCTTGCCTTTATTCACAAACTATTAATTGTTCAATCATTATTTATTTACATTTGACTCGCGTTCACATCGGCGGCCATATTTTTTTAAGTCCGGTTGGCACGCCACATTCGGGAAGTTTTGAACTATACGTAAGTGTGATTTTGCACATCTGTGGCTTCGTACTTGTAGCAACAGAAAAGTGTTCATTTTAAGTTCCACTAGTCTGGGGCCTATTTCATAAAACCTACAAGTTACAATTTACAAGTACAAGTCTAGGGAATTGTAACTTTTATTATAAGTGGGCGTTTCATAAAGTCATTGGTACTTTTTACAAGCTACAAGTATGACGACTCCTATTACAAGTAATATCGCGCAGTTTTACAAGTGTTCTGTTTCATAAAGGCTTCGTCTTATAAGTAGCACTTGTAATTTGTAGAAATATTTCGGAGGGTCTTTGTGGTTAGGTAAAAGTGGTAAGAGTAAATACAAGTTATATTTTAAGGTATTTTACTAAAATTTCTGAACGTGAAAATTGTATTGTGGATTAAGTAAAGAAGCACTTATTGAAGTTCCGATATAGTTATTGGTTATTCTGAAGTCGATGAAGAATTACATACGTTAAAAGAATTGTATATATTTATAGGTTAGGATAGGCTAGAAAGCGTGTATTTTGTAAAACACTGATCTTTTTCGCCTTTGTTATTTCCTTCGACGCCATGGCGCAAAAATTATCTTCTTAAAGAATCAATCGCCGATACAGCAACACGAACAGTCAAACTTGGAGGTTAAGACCTATGATAATGTAAGTGCGCGTGCGCGCACTTTTAAAAGCGCTTGTAACTTGTAGGAGATATTACTTGTAATTACAAGTGGACGTAAGACTTTTGTGAAACAGAAAATACAAGTGCTTGTAATTACAAGATAGTAACTTACTAAATTGTAACTTGTAGACTTCTAATTTTTATGAAATAGGCCCCTGGTCTCCTTATGGCTATTCTCCACGGCGCACATTGAAAACCTAACCAAACATATTATAAACGTAGAAGCGGTTCGGGGCGTCAGAGTGGAGAATTTATATATATATAGGACATTACATTTTCTGCCCTATCGAGGTGCTGCCCTCACCGTACTACGAAGTCGAATTCTTGTTTTCTCATTCTTCGTAAAATATGACGGTAAAGCAGTAGAAAGATTTTTTGAGGTTAGAAAAGTTTGAGATGTATGCATATCACTGCATTTTTTCAGATCTGAAGCCTGATCCAGGTTTTCGGAACAGTCTTTTTTTTAATGAAAAAAAAAAATTTCTTGAAAAATCATATTTTTAATTTAAAAAAAAAAACTATTATAGAAAGAAATTTCGAGATAAAAAATTTCTGAAACATTTTTCTTTGACAAATATATTTTTATAATTGAAATAATAAAATATTTATACCAAAGAAACAACTTTTTTAATGTTTGAAGTGTTTAAACATTATTGTATAAATTTAAAATTAAAAGAATTAAAACGAAATATATTTCTGGATAAGATATTTTGGTTGAAAATGTATATAGTATTTTTTAAATCACAAAATTTCTTCTGAAAAATCGAAATGTTGATTAAAAAACACGTGTTTTTTATATTTATTTACCGGTAAAATTTTTGTATGATTTTAATTTTAAATTGAAACAAATAATTTTTAACACTTTAAATATTAAACAAAAATATATTTGATACAAATATTTTATTATCGTATTTTTAATAAATAATTAATATTGATTAAGAAACAATTTTATTTGGGGCGTTTTATTATTTGGGAATTTTCAAATTCATTAATAGTATAAACTGTTGAGGAATTGCAATTTTGCAATTTTATTATTCGGGACAGAGAGTTTTACCGAGTCGGGAATTATATTTTTCGGGATATTTCAACCGCCCCCATAGAATTTCAGAAAAATTTCTCTAATTATAAATTCGGCTCTCGATCTTGTTGATTTTTTCCTACAGTATTAATAAAAAAATTGTGTATGGAAGTTTTGGATATTACAAAGTTAAAGATAATCTCAATTAAAAATTTAAAAATTCGCTGTACATCCAATTTCTATTCTTGGGTCTTGGCGATTTTTTTCTAATCCGTTTCAGTCACTGGTAAACGGGGGTGATTTTCTCTTAGAAAATAAGTGATTAAAATTTGAAAAAATTGGGTAGGCTTTTTTGACATCTAGGTATGTAAAGAAGGTAAACTTCAGAAAATTTAAAAACTAATTTAAGAACTATTTATACTCTTTCAAGATGCCAATACAATTTACACAACACTAATTGTAAAATTTAAAAATTTTTAAGCCTTCAGTTTAAGAACTTGAATTTTAACGTTAAATATGCTTCATTTTCAGAATACAGCCTTATTGTTTGAATTTTCAGAATTTTCGTTATTAGTTATAGGTTAGGTAAAAAATAACATTATGGGATTCGAAATTGTTACAACGCGAAAAAGTGTAAATTTAAAAATGCGAAACTACACGGTTTTCCATGTTCATTTGCAATCCAGCGAGAGACTTTTTGAAAGTCGATACTCTGCTTTCAGTTTTTTTTTTAAATATACCTTGAATTCAACGCATTTCAAATTCAATGTTTGCAGCTGCATTTAGATGTTTTTTGTTTTAAATATCAATTAATTAAAATATTTTATTTATTTTCCACGATTGTAATTTATAACTTCTAAAAGTGAATAATTGTAGCTCAAACATGAAAAAGTATAGACTAATTTCAAATTTATAGAGGTTCTATCATATATTGAACTATTAAAACCTTTGACCTTTTTTAAGGTTTTCAAAACTCTTTTAAAAACTTTTTTAAACAATTTTGATAGTAATTTCCTAAGAAAATAATAAGTGTTATTTGGTCTGGAGAACAGCAATTTTTAAAATATTTAAAGCATTAATAGTTGAGACATTTTAAATTTGTAGTCTGCAGTATATTGAATAATTTCAAATTTAAAGCTATTAAAATATGTTATCAGAATTTTTGAATGGAAAGTATTCGATAATTTTAGATTGAAACGTTTCAAATTATTTAGTTACAAATTAAAATCGTACAACTTCAAGTTTTGTTAATTTTTTGATCATTTGTCACCTCCATAAATTATTATTTTTTTTTTGTGTCAAGAAAATAACGCTTGATTTTTGTAAAAATTAATAAATATATATTAAAGGCTCACTCAAGGTCATTTTTGTTCAAAAATCTTGTTCCTGAATAAATTGACTCTCATTGTTTCCGATTTTGTTCTGTCAATCAGGGATTTTGTTTTTCTTAGAAAACATTGAAATGTGGTTTTTTCACGTTTATAAAATTATAATTGAAGGTCACTCGGGGTAATTTTCTATGAAAAATATTGACTTACAAAGAATATTGGTCAAATAATCGAATGGATTTCTTCGCCCGAGATACAAACTTAAATTGTACTATAGTAAAAACAACTGGAAAAATTTATACGAAAGCCAAATTTGGTAAAGAAAACAAACCTTTGTCGACCTATAAATTCTAATTTTATTCCCCGAAAGATTTTTCAAAAATCTCTTCAAAACACTTTTATTGTAACAATTTAATTGAAGAAAAATATTTTTTATAAACATAAAAATAGTACAATCTTTACATACAATTCTTAAAATGAAAAAACTGTGTGTCAAAGCACAATCCAATCCGACTATTTTTTCGAAAGTTATCGGATATACAGACAATCACAACATCAATAACAACGTAGACGCCAGAGAGACACACAGATACCGACGTAAAAACTTGTTTTTCTGGCTCAAGGAGTCTCAAAACATCGAAATTCCAGGAAATTCGCGGAAGTCATTTTTCGCATAAAACTCTTCTCATTATGGATGAGAATGTGATAAAATAATCATGGGCCTTGAAAAATCAGCGTTTTTCGCCTCTTGACTTCTATCCATATCAAGCTTTTTTTGCTTCAAATGTCCGTTTTCATTTGGTTTTTTGGATTTTGAAAATCTTATAACTTTGGTAAGTTTGATTTTATCAAAAAAAGTTGTCAAAGTCCAATTCAATCCGACCAGTCTTTCGAAAGTTATCCGGTATACAGAGAATAACGACGACGCCGGACAGACAAACAGACCCCGACGTAAAAACTTGTTTTTCTGACTCAAGAGGCCTCAAAACGTCGACATTTGATAAAATCCGAAAAAGTCATTTTTCCTAAAAAAAAAACTAATACCTTCTCATTTTGGATGAGAATGTAAAAATTATCAACAAGATTTGTAAAAAATCTTTCAAAGAATAAAATGATTGTCCCGTAAGTTAGAACCGAAAAATTACTATTTCAAAAAGATGAAAGTTGTTCTAAATATTGAGCTATACTTGCGACCGGGACAAATCGGGAAAAGAAAGTAAATTTGAAAATTGAACTGCAGTTCTAGTATTAAAAATTTAACAGTGATTAATTTTACAAGATGATTCTAGATCTGTTCAAAATGATATAATTTACATATTTTAACGTTAAAATTTGAACTAATTTAATTCGAAAGCCTTAGTAGTGACACAAGTGTAAACGTTCAAATTTATGGCTTCTTAAATGAACGCCTTTATTCAATCTCAAAATCTTTTTGAAGTATTATTTCAGTATAAAATATTCCATTTTAAATCTATTTAGTTTGGAAATTTAAAAAAAGACAATTTTCAATAGTAAACAATTTGAAAAAGAATTGTCACAATTTCAGAGTGACAAATTTAAACTTTGAATGTTACAATTATACTTGTTTTATTTTTTATCTGTATTTCCAAGGCAGAAAGAAATAGAGAGTCACATAATGCATTGGAAGTATCAGTTGATAAAAACATTGCGCCCCCTACTCGCCCGTATACCCGTGATGGTCATT
>NC_046659.1:37464425-37468611 GCF_010883055.1 Belonocnema kinseyi
AAGAAATTGTAGGTTATGTTTCTATGTTTACCTTTCAGCTCCACTCTCCTCATCATTGTTTTCAGGTTCTTTTTTTTTCAGAATTATCACACCAGGTGCGATAGAAAAATCTTTAGATTATCAACATGAACCCCTAAATATTTGACTTAAAACAAAAAAGTCAACCACATATTGTAAGTCACAAAAAATTTAACAAATGTACAACTTCAAGTCAGGTGGTCACTGACTGGAAACCCGGGAACTATAGTCCAGATTTTTGAACACCAAGAAGTACCCTAGAGTTTAGAGGAAAACCCGGAATTTTCCAGATTAATTTTTTTATTTTGTTGATGATTTTATCTAAATTTACCTAAAAAGTCATCTTTTCTTGGGTAGCAAAATCAACTATATTGATGAACACTCGTCTATTTCGAACAGCTAGTTCGATCTTTTAAATTAAAAGTTCGCATTTTAATCTGAAATTTTTTCTATTAAATTCCGCGAGCAGAATTAATCTCTTTCGTTCAGAAATTCAACTGTTTTGTTGAACATTATTCCAATTTCGACAAAAACTTTCATCGGTTGAATAAAAAACTCGATTTTTAATTTGAGCGGAAAAATATACATCTATAAAATATTTTCAAAATGTCAGAAGCTCACAATTAATAATTATTACAAGTGATTAAAAAATCCAAATAACTTTGGATTTGATGAATAGTCCAGAATGGAAAAAGGATAGCTTAAAATAAATTATGATTCTTGAGTATGAGAAAGCTTTTAATACTTTTACTTGATTAGATAGCAATAGAAAATGGAAAAAGTGTAGAAACTGTGGCGAAGAGTCGAAATTTGAATGAAGGCAATTTTGTGCTTATAGGGTGTGAGACTAATCGACTTTTATGAGGATTAATCGTCGTAAAATTAAACTAATGATAGTGTCTAAATGCATATAGAATTGACAGTATGATGATAAGTGGCATTGCTGTGATAGAACTGGCTCCACTTCTACAAAATAGATTTTCGTAAGATATCTTGAATCGGATCTGATCTGGGAATCTACACAAGTTCATGCCTGAAAAGAAAAAAATTTAACGTTTTTTTGTAGGTCAATGAATCCTAATTCTGTTTGGGGTCGTGCATACATTAAGTCATCCTCTTTGGTTGAAAATTCAATGGTTTTCTTAAAAATTTGTTCTTTGACTTAAAAATTCATTTTCGCCTCAAAAATGCAGTAATTTTTTTGTTAAAGATTCGTAATTTCAGTTAAAAATTCATTCTATGTCTTAAAAATTCAACTATTTTGTTGATAAATCGTTTTTTTCTAGGTTAATTTTTTTTTAAATTGTAAATTTAACTATTTAACTTTTGTTTATAAATGTATATTTTTTAATTAAAGTTTTAATTATTTGGTTAAAAATGCATGTATTTTGTTACAAATTTGACTTTTTGGTAGAAAATTAATCCTCTGGGCTGAAAATTTAACTTTTTAATTGAAAAATGCATGAGATTTATTAAGACGATGTATTTTTTGTTAGAAAATCACGTTTTTTTGGATAAAAATGCAACTGCTTGGCGGAAAATTAGTTTTTTTTAGTTGAGGATTTAAATATTTGATTGAAATTTTCAATTTTTTTTATAAATTTAACTGTTTCTGATGTAAAATTAATTATTTTTGGTTGAAATATTAATTATTTGTTAAAAAATAATTCTTCTGGGTTAAAACTTCAACTTATTGGTTGACAAATGAACTACTTTCTTTAAAATTAATTATTTTGGTTAAAGTTTGAAAATGCAACTATTTTTGTTGAAAGCTTACAGGCCTAAACTGTCCAACATGTCGAAGGCATTTTTGATTAGAGTTGGATTTTTTATTTGATCATTTTTGCACGGGGCTGTCCCGGTATATATCATCAGTCACGGATGCATTTTTATAATGCAATCAAGTGATCTGATGAGAGCAGTCTGCCCAGACATATTGGACAAATCCTGGTTTTTACCCCATCATTGACGGACTGGGTTGCAGTCAAGTACACGATGGGGGGACCTACAGTTTAAGGTGGGTTCCGAACCACCAGAACCTCAGTAAAGGTACATTGAAAAATTTCTAGAGTTACCGGCTCAGGGATCGAACCCCGGAACTCTGAGGTGAAGTCCGAGTGTCTAACCAACTGAGCCACCGAGGCTTATTATTATTATTATTATTATTATTATTATTATTTCTGATATTTCGTGGCTTAAAAATTCAAATATTTTTTTGATAAATCGTTTTTTTTCTAGGTTATTTTTTTTAATTGTAAATTTAACTATTCAATTTTTGTTTATAAATGTATCTTTTTAAATTAAAATTTTAATTATTTTGGTAGAAAATCACATTTTTTTTTATAAAAATGCAACTATTTCGCGGAAAATTAGTTTTTTTTTAGCTGAAGATTTAAATATTTGATTGGAAATTTCAGTTTTTTTTTGATAAATTCAACTGTTTCTGATTTAAAATTAAATATTTTTTCGTTGAAATATTAATTATTAAATTATTTGTTAAAAATTAATTCATTTAGATTAAAACTTCAACTTATTGGTTGAAAAGTGAACTATTTTCTTTAAAATTAATTGTTTTGTTTAAAGTTTCATAATCTCAGCTGAAAATTCATCTCCTTTGCTTAAAATAAAACTACTTTGATAAAAATTAATTTTTTTGTTTAACGTTCATTTTTTCATTGATAATTTAACTATTTGGTTGAAAATGCAACTGTTTTTGATTTAGAATTTGGTTACAATTTGAACTACTTTCTTTAAAATTCATATATTTTTGTTTGTTAAAGATTCATAATTTTAGTTGAAAATACATCTTTTTGGTTGAAAACGATACTTCTTTGTGGAAATATTTTTTTGGTTAAAATTAATTTTTTAAACTGGAAATTTAACTATTTGGCAGAAAATTAAACTGTTAAGTTGAAAATTAATTTTTTTCTAGTTAAGGGTTCTAGTATTTTGTTGAAAATTCGTATACTTCATGTAAATTTAACTGTTTCTTCATTATTTATTATTTATTAAAGATTTATAATCTTTGTTGAAAATTCATATTCTGGGTTAAAACTCAATTTTTCAACTGAAAATTTAACTATTTGGTTAAAAATCTAATTGTTTCGTTGAAAAATAATTTGTTTTAGTTGAGAATTTAAGTATTTCATTGAATCTTACTTTTAGTTAAAAATTTATTTATTTTAGTAAAAAATTTTTTTTATATATTAGTTTTTTAACTGAATATTCAATTGTTTTTTTTTCTAAATTAATTTTTCTTAGTAAAGAATTTCAATGTTTCATGTTGAAAATTCATTTTTTTTTAAATTTATATTCTGGCTTAAAACTCAATTTTTTAACTGAAAATTTAACTATTTGGTTACAAATTAAACTAAAATTATTTAAAAATTTATTTTTTTTAGTGAAACATTTTTCGTTAATTAATTTTTGTAACTGAATATTCAATTGTTTTTTTTTAATTAATTTTTCTTAGTTGAGAATTTAAATATTTCATTGAAAATTCGTATTTTTTAAATAAATTTAGCTGTTTCTAATTTAAAACAAAATTTTTTTTGTAATATCAAATATTACATTTTTTAAAATTTATCTTCTTAGATTGTAACTTCAACTTATTGCTTAAATATTGAACTACTTTCTTAAAAATTCATTTTTCTAGCTGAAGATTCATAATCTTAGTTGAAAATTCATCGTTTGTTAAAAATTGAACTATTTTATTAAAAATTCTTATTTTGGTTAAAAATTAATTATTTATTAAATTATAATTCAAAATCTTCTTTGGATGAAATATCAACTATTGCGTTTTGTGTAAAAAATTCATATTCTTTGATTGAAAATTCAACTTGTTGGTTGAAAGTTGAACTACTTTCTTTAAAATTCACTTTATTGGTAAAAGATTCGTAATCTTACAATTAGTTCAAAATTAATTTCTTTTGTTCAAAAATCTTATTTTGTTAATTAATTTTTTAAACTGAATATTCAACTGTTTGTTTCTCAAATTACTTTTTCTCAGTTGAGAATTTAAGTATTTCGTTGAAAATTCGTATTTTTGGAATCTGCCTGAGTTTAAAGCCGATATCAGGTTGTGTGCGTGCGGTATACATACGATGGCCATGCGACGCACACATATTAAGGGTTGAGGGCCACTTTCATTTACCTCATTGTGGATTTA